>NC_068286.1:23643768-23806355 GCF_025860055.1 Xyrauchen texanus | reverse complement strand
GTATGCTTCGTTCCAGTTACGTATTGCTCGTGTCCTCACCAGAATCCTAAAGCTTGGAGCTGTGGCGTCAAAGTTTGTCTCAATGTTAAGTCTATGGGATTTTTAGGCTGCTTTTTTGCCCCTGGGGCAAATACCGTACCCGATAAACATAAAAGTCATAGCACACGTGTCCTCAATAGGCCGTTCGATTTGACACCTCATTAGGTGGGTCTACGCTAAGCGGTCTTGGGACGAGTTAGGTGCGAAGTTTTGTTAAGAGATATAAAATAAAAATAAAAATAAAAATAATAAGTATGTGAGATTACAATAGTGATGCTTTGCAAGCACCACTAACTAGATAGGTACATTTCCTGAAGAAAATGTGAGTGGTGCTTGTACGTGGCAAAACCCTCCTTGTTGCTAGGCAGTTACCATAGTGATCATAATCAAGTGTCTTTGCCATCCTGATTGAAATAAACCAACCCAGAAGTATCTACGTTTTTGTGATGCAGAGATATGTGATTTGTTACTTGGTTGCTAGGGTAACCCCATATGGTTGCTAGGCAGTTACCATAGTGATACTAATGAAGTCTCCTTGCCATCCTGAGTAAAATAAGTCAACCCGGAAGTCTCTACTGTTTTCTAGTGCAGAGATATGTGATTTGTTACTTCGGTTGCTAGGGTAACCCCATCTGGTTGCTAGGCAGTTACCATAGTGATAGTAATCAAGTGTCCTTGCCATCCTGAGTGAAATAAATCAACCCAGAGGTCTGTGATATTTTCTGGTGCAGAGATATGTGATTTGTTACTTGGTTGCTAGGGTAACCCCATCTGGTTGCTAGGCAGTTACCATAGTGATAGTAATAAAGTGTCCTTGCCATCCTGAATGAAATAAATCAACCCAGAGGTCTGTACTATTTTGTGGTGCAGAGATATGTGATTTGTTACTCGGTTGCTAGGGTAACACCATCTGTTTGCTAGGCAGTTACCATAGTGATAGTAATCAAGTGTCCTTGCCATCCTGAGTGAAATAAATCAACCCAGAGGTCTGTACTATTTTCTGGTGCAGAGATATGTGATTTGTTACTTCGGTTGCTAAGGTAACCCCATCTGGTTTCTAGGCAGTTACCATAGTGATACTAATCAAGTGTGCTTGCCATCCTGAGTGAAATAAGTCAACCCGGAAGTCTCTACGTTTTTCTGATGCAGAGATATGTGATTTGTTACTTTCGGTTGCTAGGGTAAGCCCATGTGGTTGCTAGGAAGTTACCATAGTGATACTAATGAAGTCTCCTTGTCATCCTGATTGAAATAAGTCAACCCGGAAGTCTCTATGTTTTTGTGATGCAGAGATATGTGATTTGTTACTTTCGGTTGCTAGGGTAACCCCATCTGGTTGCTAGGCAGTTACCATAGTGATACTAATCAAGTGTCCTTGCCATCCTGATTGAAATAAGTCAACCCGGAAGTCTCTATGTTTTTGTGATGCAGAGATATGTGATTTGTTACTCGGTTGCTAGGGTAAGCCCATCTGGTTGCTAGGCAGTTACCATAGTGATACTAATCAAGTCTCCTGGCCATCCTGATTAAAATAAATCAACCCAGAATTCTCTTCAATTTTCTGGTGCAGAGATATGTGATTTGTTACTCGGTTGCTAGGGTAACCCCTCCTTGTTGCTAGGCAGTTACCATAGTGATCATAATCAAGTGTCTTTGCCATCCTGATTGAAATAAACCAACCCAGAAGTATCTACGTTTTTCTGATGCAGAGATATGTGATTTGTTACTTGGTTGCTAGGGTAACCCCATATGGTTGCTAGGCAGTTACCATAGTGATACTAATGAAGTGTCCTTGCCATCCTGAGTAAAATAAGTCAACCGGAAGTCTCTACTGTTTTGTAGTGCAGAGATATGTGATTTGTTACTTCGGTTGCTAGGGTAACCCCATCTGGTTGCTAGGCAGTTACCATAGTGATAGTAATCAGGTCTCCTTGCCATCCTGAGTGAAATAAACCAACCCAGAAGTCTGTACGTTTTTCTGATGCAGAGATATGTGATTTGTTACTTGGTTGCTAGGGTAACCCCATATGGTTGCTAGGCAGTTACCATAGTGATAGTAATGAAGTCTCCTTGCCATCCTGAGTGAAATAAGTCAACCCGGAAATCTCTACAAATTTCTGGTGGAAAGATATGTGATTTGTTACTCGGTTGCTAGGTTAACCCCATCTGGTTTCTAGGCAGTTACCATAGTGATACTAATCAAGTCTCCTGGCCATCCTGATTAAAATAAATCAACCCAGAATTCTCTTCAATTTTCTGGTGCAGAGATATGTGATTTGTTACTCGGTTGCTAGGGTAACCCCTCCTTGTTGCTAGGCAGTTACCATAGTGATCATAATCAAGTGTCTTTGCCATCCTGATTGAAATAAACCAACCCAGAAGTATCTACGTTTTTCTGATGCAGAGATATGTGATTTGTTACTTGGTTGCTAGGGTAACCCCATATGGTTGCTAGGCAGTTACCATAGTGATACTAATGAAGTCTCCTTGCCATCCTGAGTAAAATAAGTCAACCGGAAGTCTCTACTGTTTTCTAGTGCAGAGATATGTGATTTGTTACTCGGTTGCTAGGGTAACCCCATCTGGTTGCTAGGCAGTTACCATAGTGATAGTAATCAAGTGTCCTTGCCATCCTGAGTGAAATAAATCAACCCAGAGGTCTGTGATATTTTCTGGTGCAGAGATATGTGATTTGTTACTTGGTTGCTAGGGTAACCCCATCTGGTTGCTAGGCAGTTACCATAGTGATAGTAATAAAGTGTCCTTGCCATCCTGAATGAAATAAATCAACCCAGAGGTCTGTACTATTTTGTGGTGCAGAGATATGTGATTTGTTACTCGGTTGCTAGGGTAACCCCATCTGGTTGCTAGGCAGTTACCATAGTGATACTAATCAAGTGTCCTTGCCAGCCTGATTGAAATAAGTCAACCGGAAGTCTCTATGTTTTTGTGATGCAGAGATATGTGATTTGTTACTTTCGGTTGCTAGGGTAAGCCCATCTGGTTGCTAGGCAGTTACCATAGTGATACTAATGAAGTGTCCTTTCCATCCTGATTGAAATAAGTCAACCCGGAAGTCTCTACGTTTTTCTGATGCAGAGATATGTGATTTGTTACTTTCGGTTGCTAGGGTAACCCCATCTGGTTGCTAGGCAGTTACCATAGTGATACTAATCAAGTCTCCTTGCCATCCTGATTGAAATAAATCAACCCAGAAGTCTCTCTGATTTTCTGGTGCAGAGATATAGTTACTGCTAAGCGGTTGCTAGGGTACTCTGTTTAGTTGCTAGGGAGTGGCTTGGCAGCTGCCAATCATGAATCTCCAAAGGCTGCTTGTCAGTATGAATGATATAAACCAACTCCCATGCCTCTGTGACATTCAGAATGGAAGATATCCCTCTATGGATTTTGGTTGTTAAGGTGCTCGACAATGGTTGCTAGGGAGGGGCTAGGAAGTGTTGATTTGATGCATGATTGGCTGTTTGCTGTCGAGTCAAGCGAGACCACCCTTGTGTTTCTATGACACTTCTATCCGGAGATATCCCTTTGATATGTTTCAATAGAAGTCTATGGGACTTGTTGCTAAGGTGCTCTTAATGGTTGCTAGGGCGTGGCTTGATAGCTTCACAATGATCCTGAGAGACTGATTGGTGCGTCTGAGTAAAATGAGCCCACCCCCTCGTCTCTATGACACTGTGATCCAGAGCTATGTTCAATACAAATCCCTATGCCTTTTCATTTCATGGGCAGTCCTACACCATTATAAGTCAATTGGGGCATTTTTGGGCAGCTCCTGCCCCCAGGAGTGCAACTTTTACCCCATATTGAGGTATGCTCTTACAGAGCCTGCCAGCCTCTTCAAATGTGGCAAATCACTGCGTTTCTCTGAAATCCTAAGCTTGGAGCTGTGGCGCGTCAAAGTTTGTCTCAATGTTAAGTCTATGTGATTTTTAGGCGCTTTTTTGCCCCTGGGGCAAATACCGTACCCGATAAACATAAAAGTCATAGCACACGTGTCCTCAATAGGCGTTCGATTTGACACCTCATTAGGTGGGTCTCAGCCAAGCGGTCTTGGAGACGAGTTAGGTGCGAGTTTTGTTAAGAGATATAAAAATAATAAATAAAAATAATAAATAACTAGATAGGTACATTTCCTGAAGAAAATGTGAGTGGTGCTTGCCGTGGCAAAACTAGATCAAATAGCCTGCTTGAAAAGAACAGAAATTGTGGTCATAAATAAATCAACCCAGAAGTCTGTATAATGTTCTGGTGCAGAAATATGTGATTTGTTAGTAGGTTGCTAGGGTAACCCCATGTGGTTGCTAGGCAGTTACCATAGTGATACTAATCAAGTGTCCTTGCCATCCTGATTGAAATAAGTCAACCCGGAAGTCTGTAGTGTTTTCTGGTGCAGAGATATGTGATTTGTTACTCGGTTGCTAGGGTAACCCCATCTGGTTGCTAGGCAGTTAGCATAGTGATACTAATCAAGTGTCCTTGCCATCCTGATTGAAATAAGTCAACCCGGAAGTCTCTACGTTTTCTGATGCAGAGATATGTGATTTGTTACTTGGTTGCTAGGGTAACCCCATCTGGTTGCTAGGCAGTTACCATAGTGATACTAATGAAGTCTCCTTGCCATCCTGATTGAAATAAGTCAACCCGGAAGTCTCTACTGTTTTCTGATGCAGAGATATGTGATTTGTTACTTCGGTTGCTAGGGTAACCCCATCTGGTTGCTAGGCAGTTACCATAGTGATACTAATCAAGTGTCCTTGCCATCCTGATTGAAATAAATCAACCCAGAAGTCTCTCTGATTTTCTGGTGCAGAGATATAGTTACTGCTAAGCGGTTGCTAGGGTACTCTGTTTAGTTGCTAGGGAGTGGCTTAGCAGCTGCCAATCATGAATCTCCAAAGGCTGCTTGTCAGTATGAATGATATAAACCAACTCCCATGCCTCTGTGACATTCAGAATGGAAGATATCCCTCTATGGATTTTGGTTGTTAAGGTGCTCGACAATGGTTGCTAGGGAGGGGCTAGGAAGTGTTGATTTGATGCATGATTGGCTGTTTGCTGTCCCGAGTCAAGCGAGACCACCCTTGTGTTTCTATGACACTTCTATCCGGAGATATCCCTTTGATCTGTTTCAATAGAAGTCTATGGGACTTGTTGCTAAGGTGCTCTTAATGGTTGCTAGGGCGTGGCTTGATAGCTTCACAATGATCCTGAGAGACTGATTGGTCGTCTGAGTAAAATGAGCCCACCCCTCGTCTCTATGACACTGTGATCCAGAGCTATGTTCAATACAAATCCCTATGCCTTTTCATTTCATGGGCAGTCCTACACCATTATAAGTCAATTGGGGCATTTTGGGCAGCTCCTGCCCCCAGGGGTGCAACTTTTACCCCATATTGAGGTATGCTCTTACAGAGCCTGCCAGCCTCTTCAAATGTGGCAAATCACTGCGTTTCTCTGAAATCCTAAGCTTGGAGCTGTGGCGCGTCAAAGTTTGTCTCAATGTTAAGTCTATGGGATTTTTAGGCTGCTTTTTTGCCCCTGGGGCAAATACCGTACCCGATAAACATAAAAGTCATAGCACCGCGTGTCCTCAATAGGCCGTTCGATTTGACACCTCATTAGGTGGGTCTCGCTAAGCGGTCTTGGGGCGAGTTAGGTGCGAAGTTTTGTTAAGAGATATAATAAATAAAAATAAAAATAAATAAGTATATGAGATTACATGTATGCTCTGCAAGACATAATGTGATGTGGTGCATTGCTGTGTAGCAAAACTAGTGATCTAGACAGTATGATCATAGCATGCTTGAAAAGAACAGAAATTATGGTCATAAATAAATCAACCCAGAAGTCTGTATGATTTTCTGGTGCAGAAATATGTGATTTGTTACTCGGTTGCTAGGGTAAGCCCATGTGGTTGCTATGCAGTTACCATAGGTAATACAATACATGGCTCCTTTCCATCCTGAGTGAAATAAGTCAACCCGGAAGTCTGTAGTGTTTTCTGGTGCAGAGATATGTGATTTGTTACTCGGTTGCTAGGGTAACCCCATCTGGTTGCTAGGCAGTTACCATAGTGATACTAATCAAGTGTCCTTGCCATCCTGATTGAAATAAGTCAACCCGGAAGTCTCTATGTTTTTGTGATGCAGAGATATGTGATTTGTTACTTCGGTTGCTAGGGTAAGCCCATCTGGTTGCTAGGCAGTTACCATAGTGATACTAATGAAGTCTCCTTGCCATCCTGATTGAAATAAGTCAACCCGGAAGTCTCTACGTTTTCTGATGCAGAGATATGTGATTTGTTACTTTCGGTTGCTAGGGTAACCCCATCTGGTTGCTAGGCAGTTACCATAGTGATACTAATCAAGTGTCCTTGCCATCCTGATTGAAATAAATCAACCCAGAAGTCTCTCTGATTTTCTGGTGCAGAGATATAGTTACTGCTAAGCGGTTGCTAGGGTACTCTGTTTAGTTGCTAGGGAGTGGCTTGGCAGCTGCCAATCATGAATCTCAAAGGCTGCTTGTCAGTATGAATGATATAAACCAACTCCCATGCCTCTGTGACATTCAGAATGGAAGATATCCCTCTATGGATTTTGGTTGTTAAGGTGCTCGACAATGGTTGCTAGGGAGGGGCTAGGAAGTGTTGATGTGATGCATGATTGGCTGTTTGCTGTCCGAGTCAAGCAGAGACCACCCTTGTGTTTCTATGACACTTCTATCGGAGATATCCCTTTGATCTGTTTCAATAGAAGTCTATGGGACTTGTTGCTAAGGTGCTCTTAATGGTTGCTAGGGCGTGGCTTGATAGCTTCACAATGATCCTGAGAGACTGATTGGTCGTCTGAGTAAAATGAGCCCACCCCTCGTCTCTATGACACTGTGATCCAGAGCTATGTTCAATACAAATCCCTATGCCTTTTCATTTCATGGGCGTCCTACACCATTATAAGTCAATTGGGGCATTTTGGGCAGCTCCTGCCCCCAGGAGTGCAACTTTTACCCCATATTGAGGTATGCTCTTACAGAGCCTGCCAGCCTCTTCAAATGTGGCAAATCACTGCGTTTCTCTGAAATCCTAAGCTTGGAGCTGTGGCGTCAAAGTTTGTCTCAATGTTAAGTCTATGGGATTTTTAGGCTTTTTTGCCCCTGGGGCAAATACCGTACCCGATAAACATAAAAGTCATAGCACACGTGTCCTCAATAGGCGTTCGATTTGACACCTCATTAGGTGGGTCTCGCCAAGCGGTCTTGGGGCGAGTTAGGTGCGAAGTTTTGTTAAGAGATATAAAAATAAAATAAAATAAAAACTAGATAGGTACATTTCCTGAAGAAAATGTGAGTGGTGCTTGCAGTGGCAAAACTAGATCAAATAGCCTGCTTGAAAAGAACAGAAATTGTGGTCATAAATAAATCAACCCAGAAGTCTGTATAATGTTCTGGTGCAGAAATATGTGATTTGTTACTAGGTTGCTAGGGTAACCCCATGTGGTTGCTAGGCAGTTACCATAGTGATACTAATCAAGTGTCCTTGCCATCCTGATTGAAATAAGTCAACCCGGAAGTCTGTATGTTTTTGTGATGCAGAGATATGTGATTTGTTACTTTCGGTTGCTAGGGTAAGCCCATCTGGTTGCTAGGCAGTTACCATAGTGATACTAATGAAGTCTCCTTGCCATCCTGATTGAAATAAGTCAACCCGGAAGTCTCTACGTTTTTCTGATGCAGAGATATGTGATTTGTTACTTTCGGTTGCTAGGGTAACCCCATCTGGTTGCTAGGCAGTTACCATAGTGATACTAATCAAGTGTCCTTGCCATCCTGATTGAAATAAATCAACCCAGAAGTCTCTCTGATTTTCTGGTGCAGAGATATAGTTACTGCTAAGCGGTTGCTAGGGTACTCTGTTTAGTTGCTAGGGAGTGGCTTGGCAGCTGCCAATCATGAATCTCAAAGGCTGCTTGTCAGTATGAATGATATAAACCAACTCCCATGCCTCTGTGACATTCAGAATGGAAGATATCCCTCTATGGATTTTGGTTGTTAAGGTGCTCGACAATGGTTGCTAGGGAGGGGCTAGGAAGTGTTGATTTGATGCATGATTGGCTGTTTGCTGTCCGAGTCAAAGCGAGACCACCCTTGTGTTTCTATGACACTTCTATCCGGAGATATCCCTTTGATCTGTTTCAATAGAAGTCTATGGGACTTGTTGCTAAGGTGCTCTTAATGGTTGCTAGGGCGTGGCTTGATAGCTTCACAATGATCCTGAGAGACTGATTGGTCGTCTGAGTAAAATGAGCCCACCCCTCGTCTCTATGACACTGTGATCCAGAGCTATGTTCAATACAAATCCCTATGCCTTTTCATTTCATGGGCGTCCTACACCATTATAAGTCAATTGGGGCATTTTTGGGCAGCTCCTGCCCCCAGGGTGCAACTTTTACCCCATATTGAGGTATGCTCTTACAGAGCCTGCCAGCCTCTTCAAATGTGGCAAATCACGCGTTTCTCTGAAATCCTAAGCTTGGAGCTGTGGCCGTCAAAGTTTGTCTCAATGTTAAGTCTATGGGATTTTTAGGCTGCTTTTTTGCCCCTGGGGCAAATACCGTACCCGATAAACATAAAAGTCATAGCACACGTGTCCTCAATAGGCGTTCGATTTGACACCTCATTAGGTGGGTCTCGCCAAGCGGTCTTGGGGCGAGTTAGGTGCGAAGTTTTGTTAAGAGATATAAAAATAAAATAAAAATAAAAATAATAAGTATGTGAGATTACAATAGTGATGCTTTGCAAGCACCACTAACTAGATAGGTACATTTCCTGAAGAAAATGTGAGTGGTGCTTGCCGTGGCAAAACTAGATCAAATAGCCTGCTTGAAAAGAACAGAAATTGTGGTCATAAATAAATCAACCCAGAAGTCTGTATAATGTTCTGGTGCAGAAATATGTGATTTGTTACTAGGTTGCTAGGGTAACCCCATGTGGTTGCTAGGCAGTTACCATAGTGATACTAATCAAGTGTCCTTGCCATCCTGATTGAAATAAGTCAACCCGGAAGTCTGTATGTTTTTGTGATGCAGAGATATGTGATTTGTTACTTGGTTGCTAGGGTAAGCCCATCTGGTTGCTAGGCAGTTACCATAGTGATACTAATGAAGTGTCCTTGCCATCCTGATTGAAATAAGTCAACCCGGAAGTCTCTACGTTTTCTGATGCAGAGATATGTGATTTGTTACTTTCGGTTGCTAGGGTAACCCCATCTGGTTGCTAGGCAGTTACCATAGTGATACTAATCAAGTGTCCTTGCCATCCTGATTGAAATAAATCAACCCAGAAGTCTCTCTGATTTTCTGGTGCAGAGATATAGTTACTGCTAAGCGGTTGCTAGGGTACTCTGTTTAGTTGCTAGGGAGTGGCTTGGCAGCTGCCAATCATGAATCTCCAAAGGCTGCTTGTCAGTATGAATGATATAAACCAACTCCCATGCCTCTGTGACATTCAGAATGGAAGATATCCCTCTATGGATTTTGGTTGTTAAGGTGCTCGACAATGGTTGCTAGGGAGGGGCTAGGAAGTGTTGATTTGATGCATGATTGGCTGTTTGCTGTCCGAGTCAAGCGAGACCACCCTTGTGTTTCTATGACACTTCTATCCGGAGATATCCCTTTGATCTGTTTCAATAGAAGTCTATGGGACTTGTTGCTAAGGTGCTCTTAATGGTTGCTAGGGCGTGGCTTGATAGCTTCACAATGATCCTGAGAGACTGATTGGTCGTCTGAGTAAAATGAGCCCACCCCTCGTCTCTATGACACTGTGATCCAGAGCTATGTTCAATACAAATCCCTATGCCTTTTCATTTCATGGGCAGTCCTACACCATTATAAGTCAATTGGGGCATTTTTGGGCAGCTCCTGCCCCCAGAGGTGCAGCTTTTACCCCATATTGAGGTATGCTCTTACAGAGCCTGCCAGCCTCTTCAAATGTGGCAAATCACTGCGTTTCTCTGAAATCCTAAGCTTGGAGCTGTGGCGTCAAAGTTTGTCTCAATGTTAAGTCTATGGGATTTTTAGGCTGCTTTTTTGCCCCTGGGGCAAATACCGTACCCGATAAACATAAAAGTCATAGCACCGTGTCCTCAATAGGCCGTTCGATTTGACACCTCATTAGGTGGGTCTACGCTAAGCGGTCTTGGGGCGAGTTAGGTGCGAAGTTTTGTTAAGAGATATATAAAAATAAGAAAAATAAAAATAATAAATAAATAACTAGATAGGTACATTTCCTGAAGAAAATGTGAGTGGTGCTTGCCGTGGCAAAACTAGATCAAATAGCATGCTGTAACTTGAAAAGAACAGAAATTGTGGTCATAAATAAATCAACCCAGAAGTCTGTATGATTTTCTGGTGCAGAAATATGTGATTTGTTACTAGGTTGCTAGGGTAAGCCCATGTGGTTGCTAGGCAGTTACCATAGTGATACTAATACAAGTGCTCCTTGCCATCCTGAGTGAAATAAGTCAACCCGGAAGTCTGTACTGTTTTCTGGTGCAGAGATATGTGATTTGTTACTTTCGGTTGCTAGGGTAACCCCATCTGGTTGCTAGGCAGTTACCATAGTGATACTAATCAAGTCTCCTTGCCATCCTGATTGAAATAAATCAACCCAGAAGTCTCTATGTTTTCTGATGCAGAGATATGTGATTTGTTACTTGGTTGCTAGGGTAACCCCATCTGGTTGCTAGGCAGTTACCATAGTGATACTAATCAAGTGTCCTTGCCATCCTGATTGAAATAAATCAACCCAGAAGTCTCTACGTATTTTCTGATGCAGAGATATGTGATTTGTTACTCGGTTGCTAGGGTAACCCCATCTGGTTGCTAGGCAGTTACCATAGTGATACTAATCAAGTGTCCTTGCCATCCTGAGTGAAATAAATCAACCCAGAGGTCTGTACTATTTTCTGGTGCAGAGATATGTGATTTGTTACTTCGGTTGCTAGGGTAACCCCATCTGGTTGCTAGGCAGTTACCATAGTGATACTAATCAAGTGTGCTTGCCATCCTGAGTGAAATAAGTCAACCCGGAAGTCTCTACGTTTTTCTGATGCAGAGATATGTGATTTGTTACTCGGTTGCTAGGGTAAGCCCATGTGGTTGCTAGGCAGTTACCATAGTGATACTAATGAAGTCTCCTTGCCATCCTGATTGAAATAAGTCAACCCGGAAGTCTCTATGTTTTTGTGATGCAGAGATATGTGATTTGTTACTCGGTTGCTAGGGTAACCCCATCTGGTTGCTAGGCAGTTACCATAGTGATACTAATCAAGTGTCCTTGCCATCCTGATTGAAATAAGTCAACCCGGAAGTCTCTATGTTTTTGTGATGCAGAGATATGTGATTTGTTACTCGGTTGCTAGGGTAAGCCCATCTGGTTGCTAGGCAGTTACCATAGTGATACTAATCAAGTCTCCTGGCCATCCTGATTAAAATAAATCAACCCAGAAGTCTCTTCAATTTTCTGGTGCAGAGATATGTGATTTGTTA
The DNA here is from genome assembly GCF_025860055.1 of Xyrauchen texanus. NCBI lineage: Eukaryota > Metazoa > Chordata > Actinopteri > Cypriniformes > Catostomidae > Xyrauchen > Xyrauchen texanus. The sequence goes on along the minus strand of NC_068286.1, from coordinate 23,794,755 downwards.
CTCGGTTGCTAGGGTAACCCCTCCTTGTTGCTAGGCAGTTACCATAGTGATCATAATCAAGTGTCTTTGCCATCCTGATTGAAATAAACCAACCCAGAAGTATCTACGTTTTTCTGATGCAGAGATATGTGATTTGTTACTTGGTTGCTAGGGTAACCCCATATGGTTGCTAGGCAGTTACCATAGTGATACTAATGAAGTGTCCTTGCCATCCTGAGTAAAATAAGTCAACCGGAAGTCTCTACTGTTTTGTAGTGCAGAGATATGTGATTTGTTACTCGGTTGCTAGGGTAACCCCATCTGGTTGCTAGGCAGTTACCATAGTGATAGTAATCAGGTCTCCTTGCCATCCTGAGTGAAATAAACCAACCCAGAAGTCTGTACGTTTTTCTGATGCAGAGATATGTGATTTGTTACTTGGTTGCTAGGGTAACCCCATATGGTTGCTAGGCAGTTACCATAGTGATAGTAATGAAGTCTCCTTGCCATCCTGAGTGAAATAAGTCAACCGGAAATCTCTACAAATTTCTGGTGGAAAGATATGTGATTTGTTACTCGGTTGCTAGGTTAACCCCATCTGGTTTCTAGGCAGTTACCATAGTGATACTAATCAAGTCTCCTGGCCATCCTGATTAAAATAAATCAACCCAGAATTCTCTTCAATTTTCTGGTGCAGAGATATGTGATTTGTTACTTCGGTTGCTAGGGTAACCCCTCCTTGTTGCTAGGCAGTTACCATAGTGATCATAATCAAGTGTCTTTGCCATCCTGATTGAAATAAACCAACCCAGAAGTATCTACGTTTTTCTGATGCAGAGATATGTGATTTGTTACTTGGTTGCTAGGGTAACCCCATATGGTTGCTAGGCAGTTACCATAGTGATACTAATGAAGTCTCCTTGCCATCCTGAGTAAAATAAGTCAACCCGGAAGTCTCTACTGTTTTCTAGTGCAGAGATATGTGATTTGTTACTTCGGTTGCTAGGGTAACCCCATCTGGTTGCTAGGCAGTTACCATAGTGATAGTAATCAAGTGTCCTTGCCATCCTGAGTGAAATAAATCAACCCAGAGGTCTGTGATATTTTCTGGTGCAGAGATATGTGATTTGTTACTTGGTTGCTAGGGTAACCCCATCTGGTTGCTAGGCAGTTACCATAGTGATAGTAATAAAGTGTCCTTGCCATCCTGAATGAAATAAATCAACCCAGAGGTCTGTACTATTTTGTGGTGCAGAGATATGTGATTTGTTACTCGGTTGCTAGGGTAACCCCATCTGGTTGCTAGGCAGTTACCATAGTGATACTAATCAAGTGTCCTTGCCAGCCTGATTGAAATAAGTCAACCCGGAAGTCTCTATGTTTTTGTGATGCAGAGATATGTGATTTGTTACTTTCGGTTGCTAGGGTAAGCCCATCTGGTTGCTAGGCAGTTACCATAGTGATACTAATGAAGTGTCCTTTCCATCCTGATTGAAATAAGTCAACCCGGAAGTCTCTACGTTTTCTGATGCAGAGATATGTGATTTGTTACTTTCGGTTGCTAGGGTAACCCCATCTGGTTGCTAGGCAGTTACCATAGTGATACTAATCAAGTCTCCTTGCCATCCTGATTGAAATAAATCAACCCAGAAGTCTCTCTGATTTTCTGGTGCAGAGATATAGTTACTGCTAAGCGGTTGCTAGGGTACTCTGTTTAGTTGCTAGGGAGTGGCTTAGCAGCTGCCAATCATGAATCTCCAAAGGCTGCTTGTCAGTATGAATGATATAAACCAACTCCCATGCCTCTGTGACATTCAGAATGGAAGATATCCCTCTATGGATTTTGGTTGTTAAGGTGCTCGACAATGGTTGCTAGGGAGGGGCTAGGAAGTGTTGATTTGATGCATGATTGGCTGTTTGCTGTCCGAGTCAAGCGAGACCACCCTTGTGTTTCTATGACACTTCTATCCGGAGATATCCCTTTGATATGTTTCAATAGAAGTCTATGGGACTTGTTGCTAAGGTGCTCTTAATGGTTGCTAGGGCGTGGCTTGATAGCTTCACAATGATCCTGAGAGACTGATTGGTGGTCTGAGTAAAATGAGCCCACCCCTCGTCTCTATGACACTGTGATCCAGAGCTATGTTCAATACAAATCCCTATGCCTTTTTCATTTCATGGGCGTCCTACACCATTATAAGTCAATTGGGGCATTTTTGGGCAGCTCCTGCCCCCAGGAGTGCAACTTTTACCCCATATTGAGGTATGCTCTTACAGAGCCTGCCAGCCTCTTCAAATGTGGCAAATCACGCGTTTCTCTGAAATCCTAAGCTTGGAGCTGTGGCGTCAAAGTTTGTCTCAATGTTAAGTCTATGTGATTTTTAGGCGCTTTTTTGCCCTGGGGCAAATACCGTACCCGATAAACATAAAAGTCATAGCACCGTGTCCTCAATAGGCGTTCGATTTGACACCTCATTAGGTGGGTCTCACTAAGCGGTCTTGGGACGAGTTAGGTGCCGAAGTTTTGTTAAGAGATATAAAAATAAAAATAAAAATAAAAGTAAATAATAAGTATGTGAGATTACAATAGTGATGCTTTGCAAGCACCACTAACTAGATAGGTACATTTCCTGAAGAAAATGTGAGTGGTGCTTGCCGTGGCAAAACTAGATCAAATAGCCTGCTTGAAAAGAACAGAAATTGTGGTCATAAATAAATCAACCCAGAAGTCTGTATAATGTTCTGGTGCAGAAATATGTGATTTGTTACTAGGTTGCTAGGGTAAGCCCATGTGGTTGCTAGGCAGTTACCATAGTGATACTAATCAAGTGTCCTTGCCATCCTGATTGAAATAAGTCAACCCGGAAGTCTGTATGTTTTCGTGATGCAGAGATATGTGATTTGTTACTCGGTTGCTAGGGTAAGCCCATCTGGTTGCTAGGCAGTTACCATAGTGATACTAATGAAGTCTCCTTGCCATCCTGATTGAAATAAGTCAACCCGGAAGTCTCTACGTTTTCTGATGCAGAGATATGTGATTTGTTACTCGGTTGCTAGGGTAACCCCATCTGGTTGCTAGGCAGTTACCATAGTGATACTAATCAAGTGTCCTTGCCATCCTGATTGAAATAAATCAACCCAGAAGTCTCTCTGATTTTCTGGTGCAGAGATATAGTTACTTGCTAAGCGGTTGCTAGGGTACTCTGTTTAGTTGCTAGGGAGTGGCTGGCAGCTGCCAATCATGAATCTCCAAAGGCTGCTTGTCAGTATGAATGATATAAACCAACTCCCATGCCTCTGTGACATTCAGAATGGAAGATATCCCTCTATGGATTTTGGTTGTTAAGGTGCTCGACAATGGTTGCTAGGGAGGGGCTAGGAAGTGTTGATTTGATGCATGATTGGCTGTTTGCTGTCCGAGTCAAGCGAGACCACCCTTGTGTTTCTATGACACTTCTATCCGGAGATATCCCTTTGATCTGTTTCAATAGAAGTCTATGGGACTTGTTGCTAAGGTGCTCTTAATGGTTGCTAGGGCGTGGCTTGATAGCTTCACAATGATCCTGAGAGACTGATTGGTCGTCTGAGTAAAATGAGCCCACCCCTCGTCTCTATGACACTGTGATCCAGAGCTATGTTCAATACAAATCCCTATGCCTTTTCATTTCATGGGCAGTCCTACACCATTATAAGTCAATTGGGGCATTTTGGGCAGCTCCTGCCCCCAGGGGTGCAACTTTTACCCCATATTGAGGTATGCTCTTACAGAGCCTGCCAGCCTCTTCAAATGTGGCAAATCACACGTTTCTCATGAAATCCTAAGCTTGGAGCTGTGGCGTCAAAGTTTGTCTCAATGTTAAGTCTATGGGATTTTTAGGCGCTTTTTTGCCCTGGGGCAAATACCGTACCCCGATAAGCTTATAAAAGTCATAGCACACGTGTCCTCAATAGGCCGTTAGATTTGACACCTCATTAGTGGGTCTCATGCAAGCGGTCTGGGACGAGTTAGGTGCTGAAGTTTTGTTAAGAGATATAATAGATAATAATAATAAGTATGTGAGATACTAGTGAAATAAATAACTAGATAGGTACATTTCCTGAAGAAAATGTGAGTGGTGCTTGCCGTGGCAAAACTAGATCAAATAGCCTGCTTGAAAAGAACAGAAATTGTGGTCATAAATAAATCAACCCAGAAGTCTGTATAATGTTCTGGTGCAGAAATATGTGATTTGTTACGTAGGTTGCTAGGGTAACCCCATGTGGTTGCTAGGCAGTTACCATAGTGATACTAATCAAGTGTCCTTGCCATCCTGATTGAAATAAGTCAAACCGGAAGTCTGTATGTTTTTGTGATGCAGAGATATGTGATTTGTTACTCGGTTGCTAGGGTAAGCCCATCTGGTTGCTAGGCAGTTACCATAGTGATACTAATGAAGTGTCCTTGCCATCCTGATTGAAATAAGTCAACCCGGAAGTCTCTACGTTTTCTGATGCAGAGATATGTGATTTGTTACTCGGTTGCTAGGGTAACCCCATCTGGTTGCTAGGCAGTTACCATAGTGATACTAATCAAGTGTCCTTGCCATCCTGATTGAAATAAATCAACCCAGAAGTCTCTCTGATTTTCTGGTGCAGAGATATAGTTACTGCTAAGCGGTTGCTAGGGTACTCTGTTTAGTTGCTAGGGAGTGGCTTGGCAGCTGCCAATCATGAATCTCCAAAGGCTGCTTGTCAGTATGAATGATATAAACCAACTCCCATGCCTCTGTGACATTCAGAATGGAAGATATCCCTCTATGGATTTTGGTTGTTAAGGTGCTCGACAATGGTTGCTAGGGAGGGGCTAGGAAGTGTTGATTTGATGCATGATTGGCTGTTTGCTGTCCGAGTAAAGCGAGACCACCCTTGTGTTTCTATGACACTTCTATCCGGAGATATCCCTTTGATCTGTTTCAATAGAAGTCTATGGGACTTGTTGCTAAGGTGCTCTTAATGGTTGCTAGGGCGTGGCTTGATAGCTTCACAATGATCCTGAGAGACTGATTGGTCGTCTGAGTAAAATGAGCCCACCCCTCGTCTCTATGACACTGTGATCCAGAGCTATGTTCAATACAAATCCCTATGCCTTTTCATTTCATGGGCAGTCCTACACCATTATAAGTCAATTGGGGCATTTTGGGCAGCTCCTGCCCCCAGGGGTGCAGCTTTTACCCCATATTGAGGTATGCTCTTACAGAGCCTGCCAGCCTCTTCAAATGTGGCAAATCACTGCGTTTCTCTGAAATCCTAAGCTTGGAGCTGTGGCGTCAAAGTTTGTCTCAATGTTAAGTCTATGGGATTTTTAGGCTGCTTTTTTGCCCCTGGGGCAAGTACCGTACCCCGATAAGCTTATAAAGTCATAGCACGCGTGTCCTCAATAGGCCGTTCGATTTGACACCTCATTAGGTGGGTCTACGCCAAGCGGTGCTGGGACGAGTTAGGTGCGAAGTTTTGTTAAGAGATATAAAAATAAAAATAAAAATAAAAACTAGATAGGTACATTTCCTGAAGAAAATGTGAGTGGTGCTTGCCGTGGCAAAACTAGTCAAATAGCCTGCTTGAAAAGAACAGAAATTGTGGTCATAAATAAATCAACCCAGAAGTCTGTATAATGTTCTGGTGCAGAAATATGTGATTTGTTAGTAGGTTGCTAGGGTAACCCCATCTGGTTGCTAGGCAGTTACCATAGTGATACTAATCAAGTGTCCTTGCCATCCTGATTGAAATAAGTCAAACCCGGAAGTCTGTATGTTTTTGTGATGCAGAGATATGTGATTTGTTACTCGGTTGCTAGGGTAAGCCCATCTGGTTGCTAGGCAGTTACCATAGTGATACTAATGAAGTCTCCTTTCCATCCTGATTGAAATAAGTCAACCCGGAAGTCTCTACGTTTTCTGATGCAGAGATATGTGATTTGTTACTCGGTTGCTAGGGTAACCCCATCTGGTTGCTAGGCAGTTACCATAGTGATACTAATCAAGTGTCCTTGCCATCCTGATTGAAATAAATCAACCCAGAAGTCTCTCTGATTTTCTGGTGCAGAGATATAGTTACTGCTAAGCGGTTGCTAGGGTACTCTGTTTAGTTGCTAGGGAGTGGCTTGGCAGCTGCCAATCATGAATCTCCAAAGGCTGCTTGTCAGTATGAATGATATAAACCAACTCCCATGCCTCTGTGACATTCAGAATGGAAGATATCCCTCTATGGATTTTGGTTGTTAAGGTGCTCGACAATGGTTGCTAGGGAGGGGCTAGGAAGTGTTGATTTGATGCATGATTGGCTGTTTGCTGTCCGAGTCAAGCGAGACCACCCTTGTGTTTCTATGACACTTCTATCCGGAGATATCCCTTTGATCTGTTTCAATAGAAGTCTATGGGACTTGTTGCTAAGGTGCTCTTAATGGTTGCTAGGGCGTGGCTTGATAGCTTCACAATGATCCTGAGAGACTGATTGGTCGTCTGAGTAAAATGAGCCCACCCCTCGTCTCTATGACACTGTGATCCAGAGCTATGTTCAATACAAATCCCTATGCCTTTTCATTTCATGGGCGTCCTACACCATTATAAGTCAATTGGGGCATTTTTGGGCAGCTCCTGCCCCCAGGAGTGCAACTTTTACCCCATATTGAGGTATGCTCTTACAGAGCCTGCCAGCCTCTTCAAATGTGGCAAATCACTGCGTTTCTCTGAAATCCTACGCTTGGAGCTGTGGCCGTCAAAGTTTGTCTCAATGTTAAGTCTATGGGATTTTTAGACGCTTTTTTGCCCTGGGGCAAATACCGTACCCCGATAAACATAAAAGTCATAGCACACGTGTCCTCAATAGGCCGTTCGATTTGACACCTCATTAGGTGGGTCTCATGCCAAGCGGTGCTTGGGACGAGTTAGGTGCGAAGTTTTGTTAAGAGATATAAAAAATAAGAAAATAAAAATAATAAAACTAGATAGGTACATTTCCTGAAGAAAATGTGAGTGGTGCTTGCCGTGGCAAAACTAGATCAAACAGCATGTTGTAACTTGAAAAGAACAAAAATTATGGTCATAAATAAATCAACCCAGAAGTCTGTACGATTTTCTGGTGCAGAAATATGTGATTTGTTACTCGGTTGCTAGGGTAAGCCCATGTGGTTGCTATGCAGTTACCATAGGTAATACAATACATGGCTCCTTTCCATCCTGAGTGAAATAAGTCAACCCGGAAGTCTGTAGTGTTTTCTGGTGCAGAGATATGTGATTTGTTACTCGGTTGCTAGGGTAACTCCATCTGGTTGCTAGGCAGTTACCATAGTGATACTAATCAAGTCTCCTTGCCATCCTGATTAAAATAAATCAACCCGGAAGTCTCTATGTTTTTGTGATGCAGAGATATGTGATTTGTTACTTCGGTTGCTAGGGTAACCCCATCTGGTTGCTAGGCAGTTACCATAGTGATACTAATGAAGTGTCCTTGCCATCCTGATTGAAATAAGTCAACCCGGAAGTCTCTACGTTTTCTGATGCAGAGATATGTGATTTGTTACTCGGTTGCTAGGGTAACCCCATCTGGTTGCTAGGCAGTTACCATAGTGATACTAATGAAGTGTCCTTGCCATCCTGATTGAAATAAATCAACCCGGAAGTCTGTACTGTTTTTGTGATGCAGAGATATGTGATTTGTTACTCGGTTGCTAGGGTAACCCCATCTGGTTGCTAGGCAGTTACCATAGTGATACTAATCAAGTGTCCTTGCCATCCTGATTGAAATAAGTCAACCCGGAAGTCTCTACGTTTTCTGATGCAGAGATATGTGATTTGTTACTCGGTTGCTAGGGTAACCCCATCTGGTTGCTAGGCAGTTACCATAGTGATACTAATGAAGTGTCCTTGCCATCCTGATTGAAATAAGTCAACCCGGAAGTCTCTATGTTTTTGTGATGCAGAGATATGTGATTTGTTACTCGGTTGCTAGGGTAAGCCCATCTGGTTGCTAGGCAGTTACCATAGTGATACTAATGAAGTGTCCTTGCCATCCTGATTGAAATAAGTCAACCCGGAAGTCTCTACGTTTTTCTGATGCAGAGATATGTGATTTGTTACTTCGGTTGCTAGGGTAACCCCATCTGGTTGCTAGGCAGTTACCATAGTGATACTAATCAAGTCTCCTTGCCATCCTGATTGAAATAAATCAACCCAGAAGTCTCTCTGATTTTCTGGTGCAGAGATATAGTTACTGCTAAGCGGTTGCTAGGGTACTCTGTGTAGTTGCTAGGGAGTGGCTTGGCAGCTGCCAATCATGAATCTCCAAAGGCTGCTTGTCAGTATGAATGATATAAACCAACTCCCATGCCTCTGTGACATTCAGAATGGAAGATATCCCTCTATGGATTTTGGTTGTTAAGGTGCTCGACAATGGTTGCTAGGGAGGGGCTAGGAAGTGTTGATGTGATGCATGATTGGCTGTTTGCTGTCCGAGTCAAGCGAGACCACCCTTGTGTTTCTATGACACTTCTATCCGGAGATATCCCTTTGATCTGTTTCAATAGAAGTCTATGGGACTTGTTGCTAAGGTGCTCTTAATGGTTGCTAGGGCGTGGCTTGATAGCTTCACAATGATCCTGAGAGACTGATTGGTTGTCTGAGTAAAATGAGCCCACCCCTCGTCTCTATGACACTGTGATCCAGAGCTATGTTCAATACAAATCCCTATGCCTTTTCATTTCATGGGCCGTCCTACACCATTATAAGTCAATTGGGGCATTTTGGGCAGCTCCTGCCCCCAGGGGTGCAACTTTTACCCCATATTGAGGTATGCTCTTACAGAGCCTGCCAGCCTCTTCAAATGTGGCAAATCACGCGTTTCTCTGAAATCCTAAGCTTGGAGCTGTGACGCGTCAAAGTTTGTCTCAATGTTAAGTCTATGGGATTTTTAGGCCGCTTTTTTGCCCCTGGGGCAAATACCGTACCCCGATAAACATAAAAGTCATAGCACACGTGTCCTCAATAGGCCGTTCGATTTGACACCTCATTACGTGGGTCTACGCCAAGCGGTCTTGGGGACGAGTTAGGTGCGAAGTTTTGTTAAGAGATATAAAAATATAAAATAAAAATAAAAAAATAACTAGATAGGTACATTTCCTGAAGAAAATGTGAGTGGTGCTTGCCGTGGCAAAACTAGATCAAACAGCATGCTGTACTTGAAAAGAACAGAAATTGTGGTCATAAATAAATCAACCCAGAAGTCTGTATAATTTTCTGGTGCAGAAATATGTGATTTGTTACTAGGTTGCTAGGGTAAGCCCATGTGGTTGCTATGCAGTTAGCAAGGTAATACAATACATGGCTCCTTTCCATCCTGAGTGAAATAAGTCAACCCAGAAATCTGTACTGTTTTCTGGTGCAGAGATATGTGATTTGTTACTTCGGTTGCTAGGGTAACCCCATGTGGTTGCTAGGCAGTTACCATAGTGATACTAATCAAGTGTCCTTGCCATCCTGATTGAAATAAGTCAACCCGGAAGTCTCTATGTTTTTGTGATGCAGAGATATGTGATTTGTTACTCGGTTGCTAGGGTAAGCCCATCTGGTTGCTAGGCAGTTACCATAGTGATACTAATGAAGTCTCCTTTCCATCCTGATTGAAATAAGTCAACCCGGAAGTCTCTACGTTTTTCTGATGCAGAGATATGTGATTTGTTACTCGGTTGCTAGGGTAACCCCATCTGGTTGCTAGGCAGTTACCATAGTGATACTAATCAAGTGTCCTTGCCATCCTGATTGAAATAAATCAACCCAGAAGTCTCTCTGATTTTCTGGTGCAGAGATATAGTTACTGCTAAGCGGTTGCTAGGGTACTCTGTTTAGTTGCTAGGGAGTGGCTTGGCAGCTGCCAATCATGAATCTCTAAAGGCTGCTTGTCAGTATGAATGATATAAACCAACTCCCATGCCTCTGTGACATTCAGAATGGAAGATATCCCTCTATGGATTTTGGTTGTTAAGGTGCTTGACAATGGTTGCTAGGGAGGGGCTAGGAAGTGTTGATTTGATGCATGATTGGCTGTTTGCTGTCCGAGTCAAGCGAGACCACCCTTGTGTTTCTATGACACTTCTATCCGGAGATATCCCTTTGATCTGTTTCAATAGAAGTGTATGGGACTTGTTGCTAAGGTGCTCTTAATGGTTGCTAGGGCGTGGCTTGATAGCTTCACAATGATCCTGAGAGACTGATTGGTCGTCTGAGTAAAATGAGCCCACCCCTCGTCTCTATGACACTGTGATCCAGAGCTATGTTCAATACAAATCCCTATGCCTTTTCATTTCATGGGCCGTCCTACACCATTATAAGTCAATTGGGGCATTTTTGGGCAGCTCCTGCCCCCCAGGGTGCAACTTTTACCCCATATTGAGGTATGCTCTTACAGAGCCTGCCAGCCTCTTCAAATGTGGCAAATCACACGTTTCTACTGAAATCCTAAGCTTGGAGCTGTGGCCGTCAAAGTTTGTCTCAATGTTAAGTCTATGGGATTTTTCGGCGCTTTTTTGCCCCTGGGGCAAATACCGTACCCCGATAAACTTATAAAAGTCATAGCACACGTGTCCTCAATAGGCCGTTCGATTTGACACCTCATTACGTGGGTCTACGCCAAGCGGTGCTTGGGACGAGTTAGGTGCCGAAGTTTTGTTAAGAGATATAAAAATAAAAATAAAAATAAAAATAAAAATAATAAGTATGTGAGATTACAATAGTGATGCTTTGCAAGCACCACTAAATAAAAAGTATAATAAGTATGTGAGATTACAATAGTGATGCTTTGCAAGCACCACTAATAATAAGTATGTGAGATTACAATAGTGATGCTTTGCAAGCACCACTAATAATAAGTATGTGAGATTACAATAGTGATGCTTTGCAAGCACCACTAATAAGTATGTGAGATTACAATAGTGATGCTTTGCAAGCACCACTAATAAGTATGTGAGATTACAATAGTGATGCTTTGCAAGCACCACTAATAAGTATGTGAGATTACAATAGTGATGCTTTGCAAGCACCACTAATAAGTATGTGAGATTACAATAGTGATGCTTTGCAAGCACCACTAATAAGTATGTGAGATTACAATAGTGATGCTTTGCAAGCACCACTAATAATAAGTATGTGAGATTACAATAGTGATGCTTTGCAAGCACCACTAATAAGTATGTGAGATTACAATAGTGATGCTTTGCAAGCACCACTAATAAGTATGTGAGATTACAATAGTGATGCTTTGCAAGCACCACTAATAAGTATGTGAGATTACAATAGTGATGCTTTGCAAGCACCACTAATAACTAGAATGTACATTTCCTGAAGAAAATGTGAGTGGTGCTTGCCGTGGCAAAACTCGTCAAATAGCATTTTATAAATGCTGAGATATGTGATTTGTTACTCTGTTGCTAGGGTAACACCATGTGGTTGCTAGGCAGTTACCATAGAGATACTAATGAAGTCTCCTTGCCATCCTGATTGAAATAAGTCAACCCAGAAGTCTCTACGTTTTTGTGATGCAGAGATATTTGATTTGTTACTCGGTTGCTAGAGTAACCCCATCTGGTTGCTAGGCAGTTACCATAGTGATAATAATCAAGTCTCCTTGCCATCCTGATTGAAATAAGTCAACCCGGAAGTCTCTACGTTTTTCTGATGCAGAGATATGTCATTTGTTACTCTGTTGCTAGGGTATCCCCATCTGGTTGCTAGGCAGTTACATTAGTGATACTTATCAAGTCACCTTGCAATCCTGATTAAAATAAATCAACCCAGAAGTCTGTACTATTTTCTGGTGCAGAGATATGTGATTTGTTACTCGTTTGCTAGGGTAACCCCATGTGGTTGCTAGACAGTTACCATAGTGATACTTATGAAGTGTCCTTGCCATCCTGATTGAAATAAACCAACCCAGAAGTGTCTACGTTTTTCTGATGCAGAGATATGTGATTTGTTACTCGGTTGCTAGGGTAACCCCATGTGGTGGCTAGGCAGTTACCATAGTGATACTTATCAAGTCTCCTTGCCATCCTGATTGAAATAAATCAACCCAGAAGTCTCTATGATTTTCTGGTGCAGAGATATGTGATTTGTTACCCGGTTGCTAGGGTACCCCCATCTGGTTGCTAGGCAGTTACCATAGTGATACTTATCAAGTCTCCATGCCATCCTGATTGAAATCCCTATGCAATTTCATTTCATGGGCCGTCCTACACCACTGTAAGTCAATGGGGCAACTTTGGGTAGCTCCTGCCCCCCAAGGGTGCAACTTTTACCTTGTTGCTAGGCAGTTACCATAGTGATACTTATCAAGTCTCCTTGCCATTCCGATTGAAATAAATCAACCCAGAAATCTCTACGATGTTCTGGTGCAGAGATATGTGATTTGTTACCCTGTTGCTAGGGTACCCCCATCTGGTTGCTAGGCAGTTACCATAGTGATACTTATCAAGTCTCCATGCCATCCTGATTGAAATCCCTATGCAATTTCATTTCATGGGCCGTCCTACACCATTGTAAGTCAATGGGGCAACTTTGGGCAGCTTCTGCCCCCAAGGGTGCAACTTTTACTCCACATTGAGGTATGCTCTTACAGAGCCTGCCAGCCTCTTCAAATGTAGCAAATCACACGTTTCTGCGAAATCCTCGCTCGGAGCTGTGATGCGTCAAATTTGTCGCAATGTTAAGTCTATGGGATTTTTCGGCCGCTTTTTTGCCCCTGGGGCAAATCCCCGATCGCTTATAAACGTCATAGCACACGTGTCCTTAATAGGCCATTAGATTTGACACCTCATTCGTGGGTCTACGCCAAACGGTGCGGGACGAGTTAGGTGCCGAAGTTTTGTATGGAGATATAATAAAAATAACTAGATGGGTACATTTCCTGAAGAAAATGTGAGTGGTGCTTGCCGTGGCAAAACTCGTCAAACAGCATGTTATAACTTGAAAAGAGCAAAAATTACGGTCATAAATAAATCAACCCAGAAGTCTGTATGATTTTCTGGTGCAGAAATATGTGATTTGTTACTCGGTTGCTAGGGTAAGCCCGTGTGGTTGCTATGCAGTTACCAAGGTAATACAATACATGGCTCCTTTCCATCCAGAGTGAAATAAGTCAACCCGGAAGTCTGTAGTGTTTTCTGGTGCAGAGATATGTGATTTGTTGCTCGGTTGCTAGGGTAACCCCATGTGGTTGCTAGGCAGTTACCATAGTGATACTTATGAAGTCTCCTTGCCATCCTGATTGAAATAAATCAACCCAGAAGTCTCTCTGATTTTCTGGTGCAGAGATGTAGTTATTGCTAAATGGTTGTTTGGGTACTCTGTTTAGTTGCTAGCGAGTGGCTTGGCAGCTGCCAAACATGAATCTCCAAAGGCTGCTTGTCAGTATGAATGATATAAACCAACTCCCATACCTCTGTGACATTCAGAATGGAAGATATCCCTCTATGGATTTTGGTTGCTAAGGTGCTCGACAATGGTTGCTAGGGAGGGGCTAGGAAGTGTTGAGGTGATTCATGATTGGCTGTTTGCTGTCCCGAGTCAAACGAGACCACCCTTGTGTTTCTATGACACTTCTATCCGGAGATATCCCTTTGATCTGTTTCAATAGAAGTCTATGGGACTTGTTGCTAAGGTGCTCTAAATGGTTGCTAGGGCGTGGCTTGATAGCTTCACAATGATCCTGAGAGACTGATTGGTCGTCTGAGTAAAATGAGCCCGCCCCCTCGTCTCTATGACACTGTGATCCAGAGCTATGTTCAATACAAAATCCTTAGCCATTTCATTTCATGGGCCGTCCTACACCATTATAAGTCAATTGGGGCATTTTTGGGCAGCTCCTGCCCCCCAGGGGTGCAACTTTTACCCCATATTGAGGTATGCTCTTACAGAGCCTGCCAGCCTCTTCAAATGTGGCAAATCACACGTTTCTGCGAAATCCTCGCTCGGAGCTGTGACGCGTCAAAGTTTGTCGCAATGTTAAGTGTATGGGATTTTTCGGCCGCTTTTTTGCCCCTGGGGCAAACACCGTACCCCCGATCACTTATAAAAGTCATAGCACACGTGTCCTTAATAGGCCGTTCGATTTGACACCTCATTCGTGGGTCTACGCCAAACGGTGCGGGACGAGTTAGGTGCCGAAGTTTTGTACGGAGATATAAAAATAAAAATAAAAATAAAAATAATAAGTATGTGAGATTACAATAGTGATGCTTTGCAAGCACCACTAAAAATAAAAATAATAAGTATGTGAGATTACAATAGTGATGCTTTGCAAGCACCACTAAAAAGAAAAATAAGTATGTTTGATTACAATAGTGATGCTTTGCAAGCACCACTAATAATAAGTATGTGAGATTACAATAGTGATGCTTTGCAAGCACCACTAATAAAAAAAATAATAATAAGTATGTGAGATTACAATAGTGATGCTTTGCAAGCAACACTAATAATAAGTATGGCGAATAACAATAGTGATGCCTTGCCTTTGGCAAGCACCACTAACTAGATAGGTACATTTCCTGAAGAAAATGTGAGTGGTGCTTGCCATGGAAAAACTCGTCAAATAGCATGTTATGACTTGAAAAGGACAAAAGTTATGGTCATAAATAAATCATCCCAGAAGTCTGTACGATTTTCTGGTGCAGAAATATGTGATTTGTTACTCGGTTGCTAGGGTAAGCCCATGTGGTTGCTATGCAGTTACCAAGGTAATACAATACATGGCTCCTTTCCATCCTGAGTGAAATAAGTCAACCCGGAATCTGTACTATTTTCTGGTGCAGAGATATGTGATTTGTTACCCTGTTGCTAGGGTAACCCCATCTGGTTGCTAGGCAGTTACCATAGTGATACTTATCAAGTCACCTTGCAATCCTGATTAAAATAAATCAACCCAGAAGTCTGTACTATTTTCTGGTGCAGAGATATGTGATTTGTTACTCGGTTGCTAGGGTAACCCCATCTGGTTGCTAGACAGTTACCATAGTGATACTTATGAAGTGTCCTTGCCATCCTGATTGAAATAAACCAACCCAGAAGTCTCTACGTTTTTCTGATGCAGAGATATGTGATTTGTTACTCGGTTGATAGGGTAACCCCATGTGGTGGCTAGGCAGTTACCATAGTGATACTTATCAAGTCTCCTTGCCATCCTGATTGAAATAATTCAACCCAGAAGTCTCTACGATTTTCTGGTGCAGAGATATGTGATTTGTTACCCGGTTGCTAGGGTACCCCCATCTGGTTGCTAGGCAGTTACCATAGTGATACTTATCAAGTCTCCATGCCATCCTGATTGAAATCCCTATGCAATTTCATTTCATGGGCCGTCCTACACCATTTTAAGTCAATGGGGCAACTTTGGGCAGCTCCTGCCCCCCAAGGGTGCAACTTTTACCCCACATTGAGGTATGCTCTTACAGAGCCTGCCAGCCTCTTCAAATGTGGCAAATGACACGTTTCTGCAAAATTATCACTCGGAGCTGTGACTCGTCAAAGTTTGTCGCAATGTTAAGTCTATGGGATTTTTTCGGCCGCTATTTTGCCCTTGGGGCAAATACCGTACCCCTGATCGCTTATAAGAGTAATAGCACACCTCTCCTCAATAGGCCGCATAATGTGACGCCTTACTCAGGGGTGTGTGACAAAAGCTGCGGGACAAGTTAGGGAACCTAGGCACTTCGACGGATGTTGGCCCATTCAAATAAGTTGCCATATGACACATAGGCGGTGCGATGGACCGTACGCCTGAATTTGGATCCAAATTGCCACTTAAGCGGATGGCGAGTCGGCGTTTTGGCCCTAATTGCGCATACGGCGCAATTATTGCACAATAGGCTGTTGGTTGACACCACTGGGGGCACTCTTGCACTGCGAATGAAACGAACGTCCACCGAACGGCCTATTTCGTCCACCTAGGCGCCTATCCTTCGTTATTTCGTCCACCTATCAGCCTAAAGTGCCACCTAAGTGACTACTCAGTCTTCCTCTCGTCCCACGAACAGCCTATTCATCCACCTAAGTGCCTAATTTTCATCATTGTTCCTAAAGCGCCACCTAAGTGACTACTCTTCACCGTAGTCTTCCTCACGTCCCACGAACAGCCTATTTGTCCACCTAAGTGCCTACTTTTCATCATTGTGCCTAAAGCGCCACCTAAGTGACTACTCTTCACCGTAGTCTTCCTCACGTCCCACGAACAGCCTATTCGTCCACCTAAGTGCCTATTTTTCATCATTATGTCCACGAAGTGCCTAAAGTGACTACTCTTCACCGTAGTCTTCCTCTCGTCCCACGAACAGCCTATTCGTCCACCTAAGTGCCTATTTTTCGTCATTGTGCCTAAAGCGCCACCTAAGTGACTACTCTTCACCGTAGTCTTCCTCACGTCCCACGAACAGCCTATTCGTCCACCTAAGTGCCTATTTTTCATCATTGTCCACGAAGTGCCTAAAGTGACTACTCTTCACCGTAGTCTTCCTCTCGTCCCACGAACAGCCTATTCGTCCACCTAACTGCCTATTTTTCCCAAAATCGACCCGGGGGGCCCCAAACTTCGCATGCTGGTAGCCTAGGGTCCCCACTGCCACATACTAGGAGGACGAGTCCCTAGAGTGCAGGGAAATATTTTTGACCTTCTTTTTTCAAAATCTCTCACAAAGGCCTCTTCCACTCATAGACAGAAAGACCCTCTCCAAAGAGCCCAGTGAAAATATAGGATAGGGTTAGGAAACAGACTCGGGGCCCACCTAGGACCCTGAATCCCTCCCGAAGCGGACCGCCCACAGACTCGGGGCTGGTCTCGTTCGACGGGGCCCGCCGAGACCTTTCCAACGACACCCACCTCGCCTCCCTAGCGCGCGGGGAAGAAGCGCCCCTTCCACCCGACCTCCCTCTGGAACCGGACCGACCACGGACTCCGGACCAGTCTCGTTCGACGGGGTGCGTCGAGGCCTTTCTGGAGAGCCCAGGGACAAGTGCGTGAGGCTCCGAGTTCGGAGGAATCGGCCCCGTACCGACCGGCGTCCCGCGGACGCTGCTCCCGAACTGGAGTGACCACAGCATCGGGACGGGTCTCGTGCAAAAGGGCTGCCCGAGACCTGTCGAAGGAGCCTAAGGTACGGGGGCCGCCATCCTGCACCGTCGCGCAGGATGGCGGCCCCCGTACCTTACTGGGGGCGCGTCAGAAAGCATTCGGGACCCTGCCTCCGTTCGCCACTGGTCCGACGCGGCTCGCCCAGACCCTTCGAACGAGCCTTGCCTCGTCTCTTTGACCCTCGCGGACTCGGAGTTACGTCACTAGGAGTGCACCCTCGCCGGGAGACTAAGCTTTAGGCGGCCCCAACGGGTCAAAGGGACACGAGGCTCCAGTCACAGCCCCAGGGGCCCCTGACGAGGCGTGGGTGTCAATTTCGGGCCAAACGGAGTCATCGGCTGCTGATTGGCGCCCGGGGGTCCGAGGGGCCCCAAACTTCGCATCCTGGTAGCCTAGGGTCCCCACTGCCACATACTAGGAGGACGAGTCCCTAGAGCGCAGGGAAAATTTTAACACCCACCTAGGACGCTGAAATCCGGGATCCTGAACCGGGGGCCCCTGGACTACCACCGTGTCAAATTTGGAGGAAATTAATGAAAATAGGCGCCTAGGTGGATGAATAGGCTGTTCGTGGGACGAGAGGAAGACTGCGGTGAAGAGTAGGCACTTAGGTGGCACTTTAGGCTGATAGGTGGACGAATTACTGAAAAATAGGTGCCTAGGTGGAACTTTAGGCACTTCGTGGACATAGTAATGAGGAATAGGCACTTAGGTGGCACTTTAGGCACTTCGTGGGAAAGGATTAGGGATCCTGGCCCCCTAGTGGTGGAAAAAACATCCCCCTAAGTGCCTACGGTTCCGTAAACCAAATTCTGAGGGAAAATCATTCATTTAAGTTGGACGTTGGGTCCGGAATGGTGCCTTTTCATCCATTTGTCCCCCTATTTCGCCATATGGCAACTTATATGAACTAGCAAAAATCCACAGACTGCCTATTTTCCCTTGAACAGGGGACATGACACCAGGGAATAACTTAAATGACAGCCCGTTGACGCGAATCCCTAAGCGCTGCGCGGCGCCCCTAATAATTTTTTGGCCCCCAAACGACGCCTATGGTTCAATCGGGCCTCTCCCCCTGAGGCCGGGGACGGTGGTCCAGTCTCCTGAGACCCTCCAGGGGCCCCGCAACGGGGCAAAATGGCCCTAAAAATGCTTTTACAGGTAAGTTACAGGAAGGATGCATTACATTAAAAGGTCATATTTCATAATTACAGTGGTTATATATGGCGAAACCTACTGTACACCACACAGGGGACACACCACAACACACTGATGTACATTTCAGCTATTATTTATGAAAAATTTGCATAATATTCAACTGTCCGGGGGGAAGCCTATAGGGCACCCATCAAATAGGTTACAGGATGGATGCTGTTTTTGACCGGATGTATCTCAAGAACTAAGCCGACTTTGGGCTCCATGCTCTGGGGTCACGGGGGTCCCACTGGTACCTCCCCATGCCCAGAGTATGGAGCTCCAAGTAGGCGTGGTTTCCGAGATACACCCGGTCAAAGTTCCACAGGAAGTTGTCATATCTCAGGAACCAAGCCGACTTCGGGCTCCATACTCTGGGGTCATGGGGGTCCCACTGGTACCTCCCCATGCCCAGAGTATGGAGCTCCAAGTAGGCCTGGTTTCAGAGATACACCCGGTCAAATCTGCACCGGAAGTGGCCGTATCTCGGAAACAGAAGGTCCCAGGAGCTGGGGACAATGGGGCCAAAAAGGGCCCTATAGGCCCCCCTCATGCCTGGAGATTGCAGCTCCAAGTCAGCGTGGTTTCCGAGATACACCCGGTCAAACCTGCACTGGAAGTGGCCGTATCTTGGAAACGGAAGGTCCCAGGAGCTGGGGACGGTGGGGTCAGAAGCGGCCCTATAGGCCCCCCTCATGCCCGGAGTTTGGAGCTCCAACCCGGCTTATCTCCCAAGATACACCCGGTTATACATAAGGGACTTTTGGACAAAACAGTCAATATCTCGGAAATGACAAGGCCCAGCGGATCGTTCTTTGGGACGGTGAGGGGCTCCTAGGGGCCCTCTCAGACCTCAGAGTCCCGAGCCTCTGGGACCCTTCCTTCCGAAGTGCACCCTTTCCTGTTGGGCCCCGTATCTCGTACCGTGGGGGAGCTAGAAGCTCGGGCTAGGGCCCGTTGAAGAGGGCGGGTCAGATCCTGTAAAGATTTGGGGATTTCACACTATGTGGTGAAGTCCAGTCAGTAACTTATTAAGCTACAGGTTGGATGCCGATTTTGACCGGGCATATCTCAGGAACCAAGCCGACTTGGGGCTCCATACTCTGGGGTCATGGGGGGCACAAGGGTCCCTACCCATTCCCAGAGTATGGAGCTCCAAGTCGGCTTAGTTCCCGAGATACACCCGGTCAAAGTCCCATCCAGGGGGAAGCCTATAGGGCAACCGTCAAATAGGTTACAGGATGGATGCTGTTTCTGACTTAGACATTTTCAGCGGGTAAGATCCTGTAAAGATTTGGGGATTTCACACTATGTGGTGAAGTCCAGTCAGTAACTTATTAAGCTACAGGTTGGATGCTGATTTTGACCGGGTGTATCTCGAGAACCAAGCCGACTTGGGGCTCCATACTCTGGGGTCATGGGGGGCACAAGGGTCCCTACCCATGCCCAGAGTATGGAGCTCCAAGTCGGCTTAGTTCCCGAGATACACCCGGTCAAAGTCCCATCCAGGGGGAAGCCTATAGGGCACCCATCAAATAGGTTACAGGATGGATGCTGTTTCTAACTTAGACATTTTCAGCGGGTCAGATCCTGTAAAGATTTGGGGATTTCACACTATGTGGTGAAGTCCAGTCAGTAACTTATTAAGCTACAGGTTGGATGCTGATTTTGACCGGGTGTATCTCGAGAACCAAGCCGACTTGGGGCTCCATACTCTGGGGTCATGGGGGGCCCAAGGGTCCCTACTCATGCCCGGAGATTGGAGCTCCAAGTCGGCGTGGTTTCCGAGATACACCCGGTCAAAGCTGCACCGGAAGTGGCCGTATCTCGGAAACGAAGCCGATTTGGGACTCGATACTCTGGGGACATGAGGGGCCCACGGGTACCTCACCACACCCGTAGTTTGGAGCTCAAAGTCGGCATGCTTTCCGAGATACACCCGGTCAAACCTGGAATGGAAGTAGCTGTATCTCGAAAACTGAAGGTCCCAGGAGCTGGGGACGGTGGGGTCAGAAGGGGCCCTATGGGCCCCCCTCATGCCCGGAGTTTGGAGCTCCCAAGATACACCCTGTTATACATAAGGGACTTTTGGACTAAATGGTCGATATCTCGGAAATGACGAGGCCCAGCGGATCGTCCTTTGGGGCGGTGAGGGGCTCCTAGGGGCCCTCTCAGACCCCAGAGTCCTGAGCCTCTGGGACCCTTCCTTCCGAAGTGCACCCTTTCCTGTTGGGCCCCGTATCTCCCTTCACCAAGTTGAGAGGGGCGTACCGGGCAATCCCGCCAGGTCACGGCATTCTCGGAGCACAGGTGGATCGCAACCGATCTGTCCACCTGGGGGACCTCCGTCTACCTGTGGGCTGCCCCACCGTCAAGGGTAGTAAAAGGTGCCCTCCACGACCTCATCAGCTCATAATGCACCTCCGGGAAGAAAGGTACCGGGGGGGGGGCGTGGCTGGGAGCGGCGCCCTGACCCGAGGTACCAATCGTCAAGCCATGAAGGCTGTGGGGAGGACGTAGTTTTCCAGTCTAAGCCCACGCTGGCAGCCTGGTCAAGTATGTCAGCCATCTGCACGTCGGCCTCAGATTGGGCGGGCTGACCCAAAGTTGGCAGCCCAGACAAGTCCTCTGCGTCAGACACCTGAACGCTCTCCGATGCAGTGGTGACATCATCATCCAATTCTGGGGGCTCAAGGGAGAACACAGGCTGGCCGTGAGGCGAGCCGCACTCATCCCGAGCCTGGATGAAAGCAAGCGAGTGTGCCGGGGGGCGGGTGGTTCGTGGGGATTTACCCGGCAAAACCAAGCCCGCTGCCATCCCCATATGGCCTTCATCGCCAGCCGGGTCATCCTCTATCCCGTGGGAAGGAGGAGCGGCACGGGGGGTGGCTGAAGTGGCGTTCACTTTAAGAAATGAAAGACACGACCGCAACGCTACCATGGTCATGTTCTTGCATTGAGTACATGGACCATCCACAAATGCTGCCTCAGTGTGATCGCTGCCCAGGCACACGAGGCAGTGTCTATGACTATCAGTCTTGGAGAGATATCGACCGCATCCAGGAACTACACAGAGGCGGAAAGGTGATGTTAGATCAGAATGGACAGCACTTTATAAGACACCATTAACCAAAAGAACTGCTGATATTCAATGGAGAGTTTTATACAGAATTATTGCTGTTAATACTATTATTTCTGTTTAACACCCTATTACTAGCCAAGAATGTCCTTTTTGATGTCAGAGCGAGACCATTGTTCATGCTTTTATGTCTTGTATTAGACTTCGGCCTTTGTTTGATATTTTGTTTTGATGAAGAATTCATCAAACAATGCAGACTTTTGGCTTAATATTTCAGTAGGAAAAATAGCATCGAGAAGAAAAGTGATCATGATATTGTAAAGGTGTTTGCAGCCTTGATAAAATCAAGGGTATTTGATGACTTTTGCTTTTATAAAGCAATGAATAACCTTATATATTTTGAAGGTTCAGTATATGTTATCACAGAGGAGCATTGTGCTCTGTGGTGAATGCTTTTTTTTTTTGATGCACATTTTATTTAATATCCTAATTGCCTGACATTGATTACAAAATGTCTGTAACAAATAATATAGTAAAAAAACAAAACAATTCTCTCTCTCTCTCTCTCTCTCTCTCTCTCTCTCTCTCTCTCTCACTCTCTCTCTCTCTCACTCTCCCTTTATGTATAACTCTCCACCATATTTCCTTTTGTCCTCACTAGCCCTTGAGCAGGCTTTCTTTTCCATCTAAAGGGACCATGTGATCTTAGGGGCATATTATCTACAGTATGTGACCTTGCCAGACTTTGTCAATGACTGTGTGTGGAAACAAGCACCATACAGCTCAATGTATCCATCTGCTGGGCTGAAATTAATCCCCCTGTGATAGGTGCCAGCATTAGGAAAGTTTAATTAACTGTGATTAGGCACAACACTGATTATTAAAAAGTATATATTTTTTATTATACAGCACTGAACATGCGAACATTCAGACACCGGCCACGCTGCTGGAGGAGGCACTAAACGGTACATAATTAAATATGAGGATGCTTAAGACATTAAAATGTGTTATCTATGATTTTATGCTTCATTCTAGGAGTAGAATTCACACGAATTCAGTAAAAGAAGCTGTATTAACTATTCAATTAAAGTAATAAACTGTATAAGCAGTAGATAATGTGTCATTTTTTATGTTTGTCTTGTGCGTTAATTTCTTCATCACTACTGCAAATTTAGGTGTATAAAAAGAGTGTTAATGGGCAGAATAGAGACAAATGAAAGATGATTGGGCAGATGTGTAAATGGCTAGAAAATTGTGCAGCAGCATTTCAAACAACAGAGAATTTGAAATAGATTTGACTCCTTTTGTACACTAATTAAACAAACGAAAAAGTTCTTGGAAAATGCCTTTACGCAAACATTGGTACAGTTGTAGGTACATTTGCACCAGCCTGTTAATAACTCTGCACGCAAGTATGTTCATTTTGACTGATCTTAACTGACTGAATGGGAATTAGCTGTCGACCTCAAAGCAGGTGGAGCTCCAGGTCACACCTGAACCAATGGCAGTATGAAGGTGTTTAGCAGCCGGTAAAACTTTTCCTGAAAGTTTGTTCTGGCGGTTGTTAAGACCACCAAAAATAACTCAAAAGCAGCTTTTTAGATGTATTTTGTTCAAAATTACATCCCACCCATTCATTCTCCAATTTCGAAGGAAGTGTGCAGGGGCCTTTACACTGACGTACACCACAAACACACGTACAACGTTGATTCTGTGTCAATGATCAAGTGATGGAGAAAGGACCTCTTAACCATATTTGTTTTTTACAAAACAAATCCAAATGGGACTTCTGACAAAAATAAAGCACTTTGCAGTCCTTTTAAAAAATTATTTAATTACCACGGAGGTGTTAATTACAACAATGTTACCACTGATGAGGGACTGCAGCAGTAAACTAGCTTGATGGTATTTCTCATGTGGAAGGTCTGTCACTATCACACGTGCAGACATCTGAAGCCTCATTGACATAACTTTGCAGTGAAGCATCAGTGTTTCCTCAGCACTCCATTGCGCTTTCATCTCATTTGACAATTTGGATAAAGCATCATTATGTGGGCAGTGCCAGTGCTTAAAGCATAACAACACATTCTCTGCAGCACGTTTCATGTGGAGTTCAAAGCATCTTGAATCATGTGAACAGGACTTCATAATCACTGCAGCAAATAGAATGTCCATTGCAAAGAATATGCAACATATGGGTACTAGTTATTTTAATAAATCAACAGGGGTTGCACAGACTT
Organism: Xyrauchen texanus; assembly: GCF_025860055.1. Classification (NCBI taxonomy): domain Eukaryota; kingdom Metazoa; phylum Chordata; class Actinopteri; order Cypriniformes; family Catostomidae; genus Xyrauchen; species Xyrauchen texanus. The sequence goes on along the minus strand of NC_068286.1, from coordinate 23,771,118 downwards.
GTTGACTGTAACTATGTAGGCCTAGTCAACACCATCAGCCTCAAGTCGACTAGTCGCTACCACATGATTTATAAAATGGTGTCTGTAAATATGGCAGGTGAAAAAGGGAAAGAATCAGAAAATAAACAATGATTGAACACTTTCCCAGTAGGTGGCAATTCAAATTTCCAAAGAAATAAAAGAAGAAGAAGAAATACAGCATGTGTGGAGCCCGCTGGCTCTAATGTACTATGAAGATGACACAAATGCTAAGGTAAATTGCAATGTATGCAAATTGCCCTTAAAATATAACAGAAATGTTTGTGTTATGTGTAATCAATTAAAAGGCACCCACTGGTGCAAGCTAGTGATTTCAATATGATCAGCTTAACTTTGTGTAAAGAAAGTCTCAAGTCTAAATCTTAACTTGTTGCTGCTCCTTCAAGGACATGATTCAAACATATTATTTTCTTTTCTAAGGAGCTAAATGCATTTTAAAAGAAAAAGAAGTGTTTATAGTCAAAGTTTTAAAATCTGTGATTAATCATGATTAATTCACTAATATACACATTTAAACGTAACTTGTGTAAAGATCTTAAATTGCGATCACCATTTAGATGACAACATTAAGAAGTGCTTGCTGTCACTTTAATACATACATATTAATGCTCAGTCTTTCCTTGATACCTGAAAAACACACAGAGAGGGGAGCTAACAGGCACAAACACATGCCAGCTTTATGATTCTCTCCTAATGCATAACTTGTCTCCACCACATTTAACCGAACCGTAAGCAGAAGTAAAAGAGCAAGAAAATTGTGCTGACACCCCAATAAGAAGCCACGGTGAGGACAGAATGAGCATTGTTGTGGGCCTGAGAAATAAGTGCTGACATTAGAATAAAGTAGAAGAATTATACTTCAGGGACTCATCATTAAAGATAATACGCAATCTGGCAACATTTGGTGGGAATGCCCACAGGCATTTATTCTAAATATATGCGAGGCATCCATAAATACAACCAGACTGGACAGATATTGCTGGAGATAATATATAGTAGTGTTTATACTTATTAAGCCATGTAATTGCAATAACAGTAACCTCTAAAATAGTTGTCTTATAGCATTTTAAACACTGGCAGACAGGAAGTCTACCTTCATACCCATGGCATAGTGGTAATTGAATAGATGTGTAAAGTACTGTGCTCTTTTATTGTTCGTGGATTAAGTTGCCAACACAATGGTAATATGTTTACCACATAAATATGTAAATATATTTTCTTTATTTAAGTTGGCTAATTGTTGGTTGTTGTTTTTTTTATATTGTTTTTCACACACAACAAAAACCAACTTGCTTTTCTTGCATTTGCATCTTGGGACAGATACTATGAGAACTAACCAAATCACAGCCTTAAACACTAAAGGAGTAGAGCTGAAAACCAATCGATGATTAAACATATTTTCTACTTGGAAATCCAGATAATCCTTTACTGACTGAACCCAAAATTCTGAAAATTCCATTTTGTACCAAAATATGATATTCATATCCAAATTCATATTATATTCATATAACATCACACACCTGAACTGTATATACCATATTGAAGACAATAACTAGGTCTTTCAAATGATATAAATATATGTATGATTACTTAAGACTAATCATCCTTTATAAATAAGATTTCACACAGCAATTTTCTTTGAAATCTTCTCCGGCCACCATAGTTCAACAGACAACTGCATTTTCAACCATTTTAAATACAAGCTAGAGGGAAACTTAGAGTGTATGAAATATACATAATTTTGTGGGCAATGTAGAATAGCAGACAGATTAGAAATATAATCTATTGTTAAAAGGTACGACCATTCTAGTGATTAGTGGAAAACAGAATAAGACAAACATTTAGAATGTTAAGATAGATTTCACATGACCACTTCTCAAATACTCCTTTTTAGCACCTGTAATAATAAATTGAGATTGCATCTGAAATTGAAGGACACAAACACTGAAATACACATTCCCCATCTGTCGCTCACTTTGACGTTGTGTCTGTCATGGAAAGTCGCGATGAATCTCTCTAAGTTGTAAGAAAACTCTCGGAGTCTTGAGTTCCAGATGCCAAAGTTGTAGTTTATTGAACACCAACAAACATGAGACCGGTCAGCTGTCCGTTCTGACTCATTATCCTAAGTTCTCAGTTATATACCTTTTTGTTATATTGTTACCCACTATCTCTGACTAACGAGGTCACTGCCTTGTTTCTTTCCCTCGCCCATCTATTAAAAAGAAACATATATCTTTGCCTCTCTATTGAAAAAAAACATATCTTTGGTAGCTTCTCATATCTTGACCTCATGTTACAGTTCATGGACAGAGTACATCAACTCCTAGAAACATCTGCGTAAACAGCCATGTCCCCATCACATACTTTTTTATCTTTGTCCTACATTTCAGCGCATCCCCACAATCAGGCGGCCTTGTTTGCTCATATTATCATTTGAAAGAAAACACCAGCTGCAAAGATATCATACATTCAGCTTATTAGAACAAGACACCATTCATATAATAATTGATTAAAAGTATCTTTGAAAAGATACGTGCCAGCACAAAGGAAACACACCAAGGACTCACATCAGAATACTATTAATTAACAGAAACATATTTTGTTTTTGAAGAAATACTTATTTTGTTTTTGATGAAATACACCTGCTTTTCAAGGTTATACACCATATATCCCCCCCCTCTGAGACTTAAACCAGAGTACAGTCACACAAGCCAGCCTGTCCCATTCTATCATGCAGCCAAAGTAGGCCACTCAGTCCACTATCCAATGCCGTCTTTATGGGGCTGCACTCTGCAGAACTTGGGACCAAACCTCTCCCTCCACACTTGGCTAGGAAGGAGTAAAAGATCCCAGTCCTCTAGCTATCACTGTTCCTGGGGGTGGGTGACAAAAATCAACTCATTTGTAATAAGCATGTGCATGCAACTATAAAGCCTTGCTTGATGTAGAGTACAATTGATTATCCATTAAGCAGAATATATATATATATATATATATATATATGCTTAACAAAACACTAGTAAAAGTAACATAGTAATATGTATCCTTCTGGTGGTGTGTTGGAGCAGACAGCAGGTTTTTAAACCACCAGTTGAGTCTATTTGCTCTTGCAGCCAAGCACTGAGGTGCTCGTCGCTCCTTTCTTCAAATATCTCCCTCACATGTCTTCTCTTGGCAATTATTTCACTGGTATATTATGCTTAAACATAATCATCAGCAATACTACTTCTACTTGATTAGGTACATTGTAATAAAGATATACTTCATTAATCATTATAAGTAATTGGTTACATTGAGAGTAATCTGGTGGTGTAGTGGTCTAAAGCACATAACTGGTAATCTGGAAATCAGAAGGATGCTGGTTGAAGCCCCACAGCCACCACCATTGTGTCCTTGAGCAAGGCACTTAACTCCAGGTTGCTCCAGGGGGATTGTCCCTGTAATAAGTGCACTGTAAGTCGCTTTGGATAAAAGCATCTGCCAAATGCATAAATGTAAATGTAAATGAGTAATAGGGGAATATGTCAAAAATAACAAACAAAACACCCTCTATCTCCTTTCTTGAGTTGCTATCTATTCTGTTATGTAAAATGAAAGTACAATAGTCATGCTATCTCCCTTACTATCAAAAACATGAGAAAAGTGTTCAAAAATAAAATTCCCCTTAAATTCCAGTGTTATTTCTGGATTGCTTCTCAGTAAATCTCATCAAGTTCATCCAATCCTGGCCCAATGGTACAGTATCTAGTTTCTATTATTATACCTATTTTCATTAGTCCCATCTTCCATGAACCAAAAAGATAATCAAACCATTGCCCAAACAGCTGATCTCTCCCTGCATTAGATTTAACTTCATTTCGCAGGTCATGCAGTTTCTTCATTGCCTGGGTAAAAGCTCCTTCTGGAGATGTATCATTTGGTATGTATGTACAGCAATCTGCTCTGAACATAACACATACTCCTCCTTTATCTGCTAATAACCAATTCAGTGCTTGACGATTTTGCCATGCCATTTTACTAGTGGCTGCTAATTGGTCTCCTAATGCCACCAGTGCCTCGTCAGTATAGTTTATAAACCTCTGTTGTTATAGAAAATATAATTAATCCATTCTAAATTTTTGTTGGGTGTTACCCATATGAACACTGACTCAAAGCCTGATTTAATCTCATCTCTAGCTTTAAACTTTTGAGGTATTCCTCTTGGTTGGCCTTACTCTAGCGCACAGTCCTTTCCAGCCTTTAGGTAGTGCGGTTTTTAATTGATCTCCCCCACATAACCAAAAATAGGTATTCCTCTTGGTTGGCCAATTTCATCCAGTAGGACATCAGGATCTGGGGTGTACGCTCTTTTCACCTTTGCTTTTTTGTGTACTAAATGTTTTGGTGCAGTTTGGATTTCAGAGGGGTCACATTCTACCATAGTTACTTCTTGTATTAGCCTTACTCTAGCGCACAGTCCTTTCCAGCCTTTAGGTAGTGCGGTTTTTAATTGATCTCCCCCACATAACCAAAAATAGTCCGCTATAGTTTCCGTTTCTTCCTCATGGATTTTTATCGCAGGCGATACCAGAGTTTGATTTTCACATCCTGTAAGGCAATGACCGAAAACTACACCTAGACATCCTGGAGTTATGTTCCAGTAAAATTTTGTCCTAATGTCACTGTTGCATATTGCGGTCCACTAAACCTAATCACATTATCATTAAAAAACATTTCATCATCTAAATGCCATATTACTGCGCAATTGCCCTTAAATTGTCCTAAATTAGTTTTTCCTTTAGTTTTGTTAAAACATTCATACTACAGTTCTAGATTTATTGTTTATGATAATGGGCTTTCTTTTTTCTCATTATCCACACGTACGTCTAATTTTCTGCATTCATCTCCCCACCCTATCATCTTATAATATTTATCATATTCCCGATGACCCAAGAATGCCAAACATTCTGCTGGGCAGAACACTTTTCTCCCTGTTTTACCACAATTTTTGGCATAATACTCAGTGCAATGCTTATAATCATACTGATTCGGGACTACTACCAGTTTTTTCAATGGAGAGGGTGAGCACATTACACAGTTTGTCATTTTTGCTTGCTTAGCTGTATATCTGGCCCATTTATACCAGTCATTTTGATTTGGGTGTTCTAATAATTCCTCTGTTCCTGCTGACTCTATGGGTTCCATATCATTTTCTAAATGTATTGGCTTTTTCAGTCTTTGGTTGATTATTTTGTCAGGTGTCTTTTTAGGCTGATTATTCGGTTTGTTCTGCTTGGCCAAATTGCTTATCCAGATTCTTTGCTTTTCGGGTTCACCTTTGTTTAATGATCCAGGCGTTCGCTTCTTTCTGATTTCTCGTGCTATGTTATCTAGTCTCTGCTCATTCGGGGAAATAATATTGAAGGTCTGAGATGTCAATTGTAGGAAATTCATCATACCATGGTCGTTGTGATGGTCCCTCGCCTGGGGAGTCTGGGCCTTCCTGGATCGCCTCTCTGGTAGGCCCTGTATGGGAGGCAATACCTGTCCCAAATATGTTAGTAACAGCATTATCCACACTATTACCTCCTTGAGCTTCCATTCTTTCCTCCATGTCCCACAACGCTTCATCGAACGACTGCATTTGCTTCATTTCCTTCAATTGCTTCTGTATCTGTTTCAGCAGGACGATCACTTTCTTCTTGTCTTTCTACTTCTTCACCTTCCTGGTCCTGTTCCTCTGTGACATGTACTTCCGTCTTACTTTCTTGCTCTACTGCTGCACTTACTTCAATCCCTCTTTCTGCCGCAGCGTGCTCTTCCCCTACTTACGTTTGTCCTTTTTCTACTTCCTCTTCTCTTTCCTCAGATTCTGTAGCCGGTTCCTGCTGATCTTCTTCTTCCTCGGGTTCTTGGTTTTGTGCTTGCTGCTCTTCTTCGTCTGAATCTTGCCTCGTATTCATCGTTGGGAAGTCCATATTCATAGTTACTTCAATACAGTCGGTCAAGTGCTCTGTACTTTCTGAATTCACTTTCTGGAGTATTTCGTTTTAGGTCAGCTTCATTGGAAAGGCCAACCAAGATCCCCAAGGCTGATTGTAGGGAACCCACTCTGCAGTATGCTTTCTTAGAATTGTTCATCTGGGGATCCTGGTCCTTCTTGGGACGTTTCTCTGGTAGGCCCTGTATTGGGGGCAACACTTGTCCCAAGTATGTCAGTAAAAACATCCATATTAATATGTCTTTCTTATTCATTGGTATTGTAGGCCACAATTGTTTTCCACCTTCTCTCCTTCAGCGGGTCATCCTGTCCTAACTTGCTTCAATGATGGTAACAGTATGACTATTTCATTTTATATGCATAAAGAACACTGTAATCACCTCATATGGTTACATGTTTTATATTAACTAACAATCATTACTTTCTACATTAATTTGATTAATATATTAATTAACTTTCCCTGCAAGCTAAGCTGTTTTTCATAGTTTCAGACTACATCAGAGTAATTCAGAGTATTAAATCAATAAAAGAATGATCAAATATATAACATTATTATATTATATATAATAATATATAATATTATTCCTCTCTCAAGAATTGTTGTTTCAATTATTATACCAATTGTAGCCAACCCTGCACCCTATTTCTTAATTAATTCCATTTATATTGTTACAAACAAACAAGACAAGCAATCTTAATCTTTAGTCACCACCATGTATCTTTTCCATTCTTCATTACTTTTAAAATGTACATGAGTTCAATTAAAGCATAAGTAAAAGTAATAAATCATCTTCCAGTCTAAATTCATTATCATACAAACATTCCCATGTTTGTTTAATACTTCTATAAAAAGTCAAGCACTCCTTTGTCTGCAACGGTTCTCAAAACTTTACCCCCAAAACCAATCTATAAATAATCCTCTACACAGGGTATGATCCCCTGACAACACAGTGACAGAATGCTTGGTATTTAATACTGTGATAAGTTATTTTAGTAAAGCGGTTATTAAAATGCAGTTGGGTTCAGTGGAACTTTCAATTTTTGGGCAGGTCTCCTCTAGACCTCCCTTTTGATGCTTCTGTTCTAAGAGCATTCATCCACTTCCTTAAACCCCTTTCAAACATTCTTGGTCAGGTCTCCAGGGTGGTGACGCCCCTGGCTTAGGTTGCTTAACCTTTTATGCCATTGTCAAGTCTCACCCGTCATTGGGTCGTCACCTCTTGCCACTGGTCTTGATACTGCTCAGTCCTCAATCCTTAATAATTTGGTATCAGTAGATATTTTCTTTTTCAGGGAGTATCACCAGAGAACCGACACAGCCAATGGAACATCTACAAATGCTTAAATATGGAGACAATTCAAAACATGGTTAAATCCAAAAAAGCATTATTAAAAATTTATCAATCTATTAAAATTGTCCAAAGTAAAATATGCTAAAATTGAACTCATTTATAGATCATAAATTTCCATTCAGGTTTTATTTCTGCTACTTTAGCAAATGTATCATGTATCATGTATCACTATGTATCATGGTGGGGGCTAACATCAGAACAAAGCCTTGTCAAGCTTCTAGGAAGCTTAATTTAAAAACATCACCTTAATTCAATAATAGTCTCTAGATAGTTTTTGAACCTAAATTTATTCTTTTAGATGAATTTTCAACTTAATCTGTTGTCTTCAGTATAAACCCTTAACTTTAGATTGCCCTCTGAATATATAAAATCTTTAATCATTGATGAGGAGAGCTGTTCAAACATCTCCTTCATATCACTCTATCTAACATTATTGTCAAGGCACATCATTTTACATATAAAAATCAAATCAAATCAAAATAAAATAAAATAAAACAACGTATGGATATTTCATCAAAATCTGCTCTTGTGTTTCTGTTTCAAGCAGATTCCACTCCTTCACACTGTTTCTAATCTCATTACAGCTTCCTCTTTCATTTTAGAATCTCACAATAATATACTTAATTTATACTTCAACAGTAAAAATAGCGATATTTATAATAACTGATTATATTAACTGCTTTCAAACTTTCTCATCTCACACCATTTAAAAAATTAAATAAAAAAAAATACTCTCAACTTACTATCTTCTGTCCATTCAAACAACATACAAATAACCTTCTAATCTTTAATAAACCAGACATTCTCAATGTAATCAATTCAACTTATTTTTAGCCTTCTGTTCATGCAGAGCTTTACATTTACAACACCTATCTTATTATTAATATATTTGTTACGATTCCCTGTTGTCTGCCCCGCGTTTCACATGTCACTGTCATGCACTACATTTCCCATAGTTCCCTGCCCTCATCACTGCCATCATTGTGTCATTGTTCGCACCTGTTTCTCGTATGTATCCTCATGTGTCTGTGTATTTAAACCCTGCCTGTTCCTGCATTACGTTGTCGTTCGTTGTCTCAACTGTTGTGATGTCGCTGATGTTCCCGTGTTCCGATGTTCGCTCCCATGCCTGTCTTCCCGTGTTCATTCCAGCCGTGTATTCCCAGTTCCAGTGTTTCGTGTTTTAGTTTCGTTTTACTCATCGTGGTTATTTCCTTTGTTCCAGTCTTGCTTGTTTTCACTTTGTCTTCAATAAAACCCACATGTAGATCCAAACTCCTTGTCTGCCTCATCCTGCACTCATAACAATATTATAATCCCTTTTTTATTGTTAAGTAATAATTTATTATTACTACTTCCTCCATTTCTTACACTTTCTCAGGTGAAGGAACTTCCATTCTATCTAATAAAATAATATAAATCAAGTTTTTAAACTAACAGAAAAGTAAAAGTTTAAACAGAATAAAGTTGTAAAGAGGCACAATGGAAATTCAAACAAATCTCTTCTTGTGTTTTGAAATAATTGCTCAGTAAAATACACTACGTACTTTTAATTTCTCATGACTCTTAAATAGTAAGGAAATAGTAATAGAAATAGACACTCAATCAACACTTTGTAGCACCCACTATTATTATTATTATTTTTTTTAATTTCTTTATTATGAGGTACTCTCTGGAAATTTTGGGGGAGTAACCAATCCAATAGGTAACTCTATAACTTTGCCATATGTTTGTAATATTTACCCTTCAAATCAATAAATCAGTGGTTAGCTGCTGGATTTAAATTTAGACCCTCAGAACAATTTAGACATGGGCTTTGAACCCCATTGATGGCATTCTGGAAAATCATAAAGTGTTCGTATAAGACTGAAATCAACTTTTCCAGAGAAATTTTAATCCACATTATAAATGGCAAATCAGTAATGATTACCAGCAGTAATGAGCGCAGGAAGATCAATCAGATCAATCACATCATTTTCAGTATTCTTTGTCTCCGGATTTCCTCCTGCAGCATTAGTAACTTGTAAAAAATCATCTTTCTCAGCCATCTGCAACGGTGAGAAACTAGTTCCAGAATGAGTTAGTGAAACAACATACACATAATGATGACAAAAGAAACACAGAATAGACACATGAATATGAAGTTATTAACATTCATATTTGAGGAAGTTATGATGTTCAATTTAATCTTAACCTTTCTCCATGGGCTTCACCTGCCCCCAAGACCAATGTTTAAATGACCCAAATCATTCTTAAATTTATTTTCCTTTAATTTTAGTCTCAAATGCAGCTTCTCAGTGTACCCATGATCAACCAAGACCTCTTCTGTGTATACCAAACAAAAAATAAATAAAATAAATATAAAATATCTATCTATCTGCTATCTATCTTTTTCTAAAGTCGGGGCCCCTTTTTGTCTGTCTGAAGACATCAAGAGAGGCCTGTTTCCCCTCAATGTCATTCTCAATGCCTTCATCAGACAGTCCCTAACAAAAATAAAAAATCTCTGCCTATCTTTTGTTGGTTGATCAAGTTTACACCGACAATGCTGGACTCACATTTAAATTGTTCTCCAGACATTTTTAAAATCATAGAAAAATCAAAAACAACTGTGGCAGCGGGGGCGTGGTCAAGCGCCCGTCCGGGGAGAGGAAAGCGGTAAGGCCTCCTGCTCGGACTCCCCCTGTGTGTATTTCCCCTCATGAGCGGACCCCCGTGTCACCCTTAGGCAGTTACAGCTGCCCCGGTCGCCGTGCTGTAGCAACTCCCCCTTTTCAAGGCTGGATCTACCACCGCACCATACTTTCCACACGAGCCCTAAGACGGCCGTGTGACATGGCTACCACTTTTCCTCCCCAAGAAAAAGGGCAGGTGTGGTCTCCGCAGGGTCTAAGGGCAGGTGTGGTCTCCGCAGGGTCTGGGTAAGACCCCCTTCCCTATATGCGTGTAAGGGCCCCGGCCGTGATTGCTCTATGCGAGAAACATAGAGAGAAAAGAGGCCCAGCCAGGCTGGCCCGTTCCCATGTTGGCAAACATCGCCTTGTTCCCCTCTCAGGGTAACTAGAAGGATCCCGATGTTCGTATGGGGCATTGGGGAAGGGTACGTGCAGCCGGGTACAGACGATGCGTGGCACTGGATGAATCCCTGCCCGCCTCTGTATCGGCAGTTCACGTACACGGTTCAGCACATGGCAAGATTGGAATGGGTCCCCTAGTGTCGCTTCTCCGACACAACGTGGAGAGAGCGACAGAAGGGGAACGTTTGGTTACGTATGTAACCTCCGTTCCCCGAGGGAGGGAACGACACGTTGTGTCTTTCCTCCGCCATGTTGCTGAACCGAGCCACTGTTGTGGCTGGACCATTTCCGGCTCCTCAGAAAAATCCTGACTAAACTTCCGTATTTGCCCCGCTTAAATACACGTATGCGGGGCCGGGGTATGCAAATACTGACTGCCAACTCTCATTGGCCCTTTTCAATAGGTCAGAGGTGAATATCGGCGCTCAAGAGAGACCCCTAGTGTCGCTTCTCCGACACAACGTGTCGTTCCCTCCCTCGGGGAACGGAGGTTACATACGTAACCAAACGTTTTCTTTCCTTGGAGCAATCAATACTGTAAAATACTGTAGTATTAAATCTAACTCATTCAACCAACCAAAATTAACAGTAATGTACAGCATTTAAATGTAACAGAATTATACTGTTGATATTTTGATGTAAATTAACAGCAGTTTTTAACATTGAGGAGTTTGCAGTTGTCAAGCAATGTATAGACCTCAGAAGTGTGCGTTTAATAACGAGCCCGCTGCCATCCCCAAATCGCCTCCATCGCCAGTCGGGTCGTCCTCAATCCCGTGGGAAGAAGGAGTGACGTGGGGGGTAGCTGGAGTGGTGTTCCTTCTGAGGAAGGAAAGCCGCGACCACAACGTTGCCATGGTCATGTTCTCACAGTGAGAACATGAGCCATCCACAAACGCTGCCTCAGTGTGATCGCTGCCCAGACACACGAGGCAGCACCTGTGGCCGTCAGGAGCAGAGAGCACTCTACCGCATTCAGGAACTACACGGGGTGTAAGTGCATCTTTATCAAGACGCATCCTGAAAAGGACGTCCAACGGCAGCTGTGTATATGCTCTTTTAGAGAAAATAACTCTTTTAGAGAAATAAACTCTTTTACTGCGCTGTCGAAGCACCCAGGTTCAAAACTGCATTGCCGTGCAGAGAAGGCCTTTTCTCATAGATCAGAGATGCAAAAGGCTCTCAAGAGAGACCCCTAGTGTCGCTTCTTCGACACAACGTCGAAGTGAGCGACAGACGGGGAAAGGTCTTTTTAGTGTCCTAAGTTTTTATAACTGTGACCTTAATTGCCTACAGTCTTTTTGGTGTCTTAACGACTGTTCAACAGGTGCATGTTCATTAATTGTTTATGGTTCATTGAACAAGCATGGAAAACATTGTTTAAACCCTTTACAATAAAGATCTGTAAAGTTATTTGGATTTTTAAAAAATTATCTTTAAAATACAGTGTCCTGAAAAAGGGACATTTCTTTTTATACCAGAGATTTTGCTCTTATGGTAAGAAATTGGTACTTTAATTCACCAAAGTGGCATTCAACTGATCACAATGTATAATCAGGACATTAATAACGTGCAAAATTACTAGTACAATTTTAAATTTTTTTTTAGAACTTCTTATACTACATCAAAGAGTTCTCATCAAAAAAATTCTCCACGTGCAGCAATGACAGCTTTGCAGATCCTTAGCATTCCAGCTGTAAATTTTTCCAGATACTCAGGTGACATTTCACCCCATGCTTCCTGTAGCACTTGCCATAGATGTGGCTGTCTTGTCTGGCACTACTCACACACCTAAGAGTCTAGCTGATCCTACAAAAGTTCAATGGGGTTAAGATCCATAACACACTTTTCCAATTATCTGTTGTCCAATGTTTGTGTTTCTTTGCCCACTCTAACCTTTTATTTTTGTGTATTTCAAAAGTGGCTTTTTCTTTACAATTCTTCCCATAAGGCATGTATCCCTGAGTCTTCTCTTTACTGTTGTACATGAAACTGGTGTTGAGTGGGTAGAATTCATTGAAGCTGTAACCTGAGGACATATGAGGCATCTCTTTCTCAAATGAGAGTCTGATGGAGCCTCTTGTTAATTTGTAAACCTGGCCTTCCACATCTCTTATCTGTCCTTGGTAGAGCCAGTTGTCTTTTGTTTTTGGAGACTGTAGTGTATACCTTTGAATTAAATTTTCCGTTTTTTGGCAATTTCAAGCATTGTATAGCCTTCATTCCTCAAAACAATTATTGACTGATGAGTTTCTAGAGAAAGCTGTTTCTTTTTTGCAATTATTGACCTAATATTGACCTTAATACATGCTAGTCTATTGCATACTGTGGCAACTCAAAAACAAACACAAAAACAATGTTAAGCATCATTTAATGAACCAAATAGCTTTCAGTTGTGTTTGATATAATGGCAAGTGATTTTCTAATACCAAGTAAGCAATTTAGCATGATTACTAGAGGATATGGTGTTGGAGTGATGGCTGCTTGAAATGGGGCCTGTCAAGATTTGATCAAAAATGACTTTTTCAAATAGTGATGGTGCTGTTTTTTACATCAAGTAATGTCCTGACTATATTTTGTGATCAGTTGAATGCCATTTTGGTGAATTAAAGTACCAATTTCCTTCCGAAACAGTGGCCACCAATGTATATATATAAAAAACCAAAGAAAAAAACGATTAATTTACTTTAACCCTCTGGGGTCTGAGGGTGTTTTGGGCCATGGAGCAGTTTTGACATGCCTTGACATTTGTGCTTTTCTCAGTTGCTTAAAAACATATTAATGGCTCAAGTCTGATAACAATGTATTCAGCACAAACTGGGCTACAATAATATGTGAGCAACATGTATGTACAGGTTTGTATTTTTGAGAAAATAACGGTTTTTGAAAAACAAAAATTTTAAGTCATTGAAATAAGGCCATATAACACATACTTAACATTTGTCCACAAGCCTTTTGAGAACTGGATCTTGTAGCCTAGATTTTGCTACAAAATGATGTGAAAACCATCCTGATCACTCATTCATACAAAACAATATACTAATTTAATTTTTGTAAGACAATTTTAGTGTTGAAAGGTCATATGTTAGGATGCGTGAACTGTCGTGAATATTGAGGTGATTTACACCTGAGGAGACTAAAGACCCTCCCCTGGGCCTATCAATGAGGAATGTGACAGAAAGAGAATGAATGTGAGGAGACTTAATTATCAAAATCAAGTTTTAAGTTAAAAGAAGTAATCTGACTGTACATTCTCTTTAAATAAAGACTTTACTTAATTTTAGACCTACACTGCCGAGGTATCTTCTGCTCACCAAGACTGCATTTATTTGATCCAAAATACCGTAAAAACAGTGATATTTTGAACTATTTTTACAATTTAAAAGAACAGTTTTCTATTTGAATATATTGTAAAATGCAATTTATGATCAAAGATGAATTTTCAGCATCATTACTGCAGTCTTCAGTGTCACATGATCATTCAGAAATCATTATAACATGTTGATTTTATAATATGGGCATATTTAAAGTGCATTTTACTAATTGAACCTGAACACATTTTGCAAGCACAAGCATTGTTGATGATAATGAGGCAACATAAACAATAGTTAAAATATAATCTAAACATTCATATTATTTTTATATCATATTTATATCATACAGCATACAATTTAAATTCCTGCTTTAGCCGCAACTACATTTACATGTAACTAAAACTTGCTAATAAGCAAGTCATATTTCAAATGTCAATACTCTGAATCCTGGCTGGCAAGTCTGGAAACAGTTCCACTAGTAAAATATGTACATGTTTATATAAAATAGCATGTCAGCTAATGAAAACTAAATGACTTACTCATCCGAAATTGTATCCTCGGCTGGATCAAGTCTCTCTTCAAAATACAAACGTTCATCGGAGTCCTGCTCTTCTTCTGAGGAAAATGTTAACTATTTCTTACTATCCAGGAGTTTCCTCGCATGTGTATCGTTACAAACGTGCAATAAAGTGAATTTATTGTTTACATCAAACCTCTGAACACTGTCGGGGGCGTTTACCATTTGCATTGATCGCCTCAGCACATTAGCGTATGAATGGCGCGCTCTGCTGGTGGGAGTGATCACATTATCTATAATTACAAAAAATGTCCCGAGATGGGCATGACGCCACGGCACATACCATGTGACCCTCACCCCTTCCTGCCGTCAGTTATTCAGCCCTTGGACAGACCTCTGTTTTGTACTGGCAGGAGTCCCCCTACAGCAGGTGTTCAGATCCGTCTTAGTTACTACGGACATCTCCCAGTTGGGCTGGGGCACTTTGTGCAAAGGGCAAGCAGCCACTGGCTTCTGGACGGTGCTCCGGCTGGGTTGCTGCACTGTAGTTTGCTGGCTGTATTTCTTGCCATAAATATATTTATGCCGTTGATCCATGGCAAGCACGTGTTGATTCGCTCAGACAACAGTGACAGTAGCGTATATAAATCGCCAGGGTGGCGTTCGCATGTTGCAACTCGCCCGCCATCTCCTCCTTTGGAGTCAGCAGCGGCTGAGGTTGCTGCACGCCACTCATATCCTGGGAAACCTAAACACCATGACAAGTCACTACAAGTAACGCTCAGTGGAGAGTGGTGTCTCCACCCTCAGGTGGTCTAGCTGATTTGGGCTCAGTTCGGCAGAGCACAGGTAGATCTGTTTGCTTCCCAAGATTCCACCCACTGCCCGCTCTGGAACTCTCTGACAGAAGCCCCCCTTGCACAGATGCGCTGGCACACAGCTGACCCTGGAGAATGTGCATGTATGCATTTCCCCCAGTGAGCCTACTTGCACAAGTCCTGTGCAAGGTCAGGGAGGATGAGGAACAAATCATTCTCGTGGCCCCCTACTGGCCCAATCGGACTTAGTTCTCGGATCTCATGCTCCTCATGACAGCACCTCCTTGGCCAATTCCCCTGAGGAAGGACCTTCTTTCTCAGGGACGGGGCACCCGCTGGCATCCGCACCCAGACCTCTGGAACCTCCATGTTTGGCCCTTGGATGGGATGCAGAAGATCTAAACGGTCTACCACCAGCCGTCATAGACACGATCACTCAAGCCAGAGCTTCCTCTACCAGGCTTTATGCCCCAAAGTGGCACTTATTCACAAATTGGGGTTCTTCCCGATCTGAAGACCCACAGAGTTGTGTAGTCGGGTCAGTGCTCCCTTTCCTGCAGGAGAGGCTGGAGGGGCGGCTGTCCCCCTCCACCTTGAAGGCCTATGTAGAAGCTGTAGCAGCTCACCACGATGCTGTGGATGGTAAGTTGTTTGGGAAGCACAACCTGATCATCAGGTTCCTTAGAGGCTGAACCCTCCTAGGCCATGCCTGTTCCCCTCGTGGGATCTCTCCGTTGTCCTCTCTGAGCCTTCGGGGCACCCGTTTGAGTCGCTAGAATCAGTCGACCTAAACGCCCTCTCCTTGAAGATGGCCCTCCTGATCGCACTCACTTCCATCAAGTGTGTTGGGGACCTGCAAGTGTTCTCTGTCAGTGACCCTTGCCTGGAGTCCAGTTCGTAAGACTCTCACGTCATCCCGAGACCCCGACCGGGCTACATGCCCAAGGTTCCTACGACCCCCTTTCAGGGATCAGGAAGTGAACCTGCAAGCGCTGCCCCGGGAGGTGGAAGACCCAGCCTTAGCGTTGCTATGTCTGGTGCATGCTTTGTGCACCTACTTGGATCGCACACAGAGCTTTAGCCACTCTGAGCAGCTATTTGTTTGCTTTGGTGGACAACGGAAAGGGAATGCTGCCTCCAACAGAGGCTTGCCCACGGGATCATGGACGCCATTGTGTTGGCCTTCTAGACCCAGGCCATGCCTGCCCCTTCCGGGTTCGATCACACTCTACAAGAAGTTTAGCATCCTCATGTGCACTGGCCATGGAACCTCTCCAGCAGACATCCGCAGAGCGGCGGGCTGGGCAACACCAATGCCTTCGCGAGGTCTTACAATCTCCAGATTGAGCCGGACTCATCTCGTGTTTTCACAGGTCTGAACACGTAGAATTCGGTAATACGGTACAGCTGGCCGGGTGTATCGATTGCGCATAGTGCCTTTCCCCTCCCCTGAGGCGAGGACGTGCGCTCTACACCCCCAGTTAAGTCCACAAGTCACGTACCCTGGGTGTCCTTCCTCCCTAGCACTCTGGCTCTGAATTCAGTGGAGGAAGTTCACAGCCAGACCCACTGCAGGCTCCGATTTCCATGTACTGGAACAGGTGCTCCACAGGTTCTGGTTACCCCAATATCTCCTGTGATGTATTTTCTGCGGTATGGTCCCCCTGTCGTCGGACTCGCATTCTCCCTTGGACAGAGCTCCCTCTGACCCCCGGTCGCTGTGTTTGTAGAGCTCCTCCCCGTTGAGGTAGGACCTTCCACTGCACCACTCCCATGGCTTGAAAAAGCCCATGTAACGTATTTGCCACATGTGAACCTCCCCTGCTGTGCAGGATGTGGTCTCCGCAGGGTCATTTCCCCCTGCATTTTGATGCACCTTCTATTTTTGCACACACAGCTTGCTTGCACCTGCATCAGCATTCCACATAACACGGTTCAGTGTTATGCCGTTTTTAGATAGGGACCCCTAGTGTCGCTACGTCGACACAACGTCCAGTTAATGACAGAAGGGGTATGTCTTGGTTACTATCATAACCTCCATTCCCTGATGGAGGGAATGAGACATTATGTCCCTCTTGCCACAACACTGTACTAAGCCGCTGAAATGGCCGGGACCTTACTCTCGGCTCCTCAGCTCAAAACCTGTCTGATCAGATGCACGCTCCCCTCCTTTTATACCAATATGTCCGGGGGAGGGGCATGCAAATTCTGTTTGCCAGTTCTCATAGAGGTAACTGAGGACCTCAAGAGAGACCCCTTGTGTCACAACATCGACACAGTGTCTCGTTCCCTCCATCAGGGAAGGGAGGTTACGACATTAACCAAGGCGAATTTAGACCTGGTATTCCAAAATATCCAAAAATTCCTTTAAGGCCTAGCTTATTATGTGTATTCTCAACAGCCTGTCCTGATATTTCCAGTAATGTGAATTGGGAACTGTATTGCAAGGACTTTAGAAGGAAAGGAAACCAATAAAATATAAAGCCAACAATAAACTCTGCAAATCATCTATCAAATTTTGGTAGATAGTTATAACACTTTTTCAAGCATGCTTTGGAACCTACTTCTTAGAGATTTGCTTGAATGTCATTCTTCTCTGGATAGCAAATCAAGATTAACTCAGAATGCATCTGTTTCTAAGCCATTGCTTTCCTCTACTGATAATATCAACATCCCTGCACACTGTGGATGACAAAGGTAAACACAATCTAATATAACTGCTCTTCTAGACAAGGCAGGGTTTACTGAAAAAACAATTTGTGAAGTCACTTTGTAACACTCTCCAATATATTAAAGAGGAGTATCACACTAATATGGGATCTTACGTACCGTTTCTATTGATAGGTAATAGAGTGGAGAAAATAAATATAACAACACCGATGAAAAATCAATAAACCCAAGTGTATTTACACTACCAATAATATTTACAATAATAATCAAACAAGGTGTATATACATGTAAAGTGAAGTCCAAAGTGCACAGAGTTATATACAGTGTTCGGATCAGTCTCACCGGGTGTTTGTATCGTCCGTGAGCGTGATCAAGTGATGAAGTGATGAGTGATGAATGACCAAATGTCCTCTGATAAAAGTAATCCTGGCATGCGAGCCAAATGAAATACTTCCAGGAGGAACGGCGTTTCAGCGCTCTCAGGTCAGTCACCAACGTATTCCAATTTATGAATGAGCGGGTTTGTTGTGCGTGAGCGTACTCGCAAATGAGCCCCGAACACCGGCATAGCGGTTCTTTAAATAGACAATTACAGTTAGTTCCTGTTTACGTGGCAGGAAAACACGTAACCTGAATTCACGCGAAGATCTCGCGTGAACAGAGATCGGGGAATAACACACAACAGCTGAGGGGAATCACAGATAACAGGAGAAAGCAATATAACAATTAAGAATAAATGACACACATTTAAAGTCATAGACCTTAATATAAAACCTCCCCTTATGTGGCCACGCTACATAGATCCCCCCCCCCCAGCCTTCGGCATAGGAGGAGAGCGTCCGTACCAGCGTTTCAGGTTAACCACATTTATAATGTCTGTTTTACATGGGTCTCCCCAGCGAACGGTGTAATTTATTGGCCCCGTTTTTTTTAATACTTCAGCTGGACCCTCCCATTTGGGTGCTAGCTTAGCAGAGTATTTATTGGAGGCAGACGAGAGAGGGTGAGTTTTAACCCAGACTAGATCACCCGGCTGAAACTGCGCATCTTTCCGTCGGGCATTATAATACCTAGCTTGTCTGGCTTGTTGCACCCCTACTCGGAGCTTTACCTCCTCTGCCATGATGTTCTGTCTTTCAATTAGGTTATATGAGGTTTGGTCAGGTGTGGGGTTTTTGAAGATTAACCTCTCCAGTGGACCATGTAGCTGTCTGCCCATCATTAATTCCGCAGGTGCTCTACCTGTAGTTTCATGATGTGCTGTGTTGATAGCGAATCTTAATTCAGGCAACCACTGGTCCCATCTATCATGATGTTGTCCCACATATGACGCTAATCATTGTTTTTAACGTCCTGTTAATTCTCTCCGTCAGGTTTGTCTGAGGGTGATAACTGGTTGTGAGTTTCTGAATACTTCCCCAGGATTTGCAGAGCTCAGCAAGCACATTGGAGGTGAATTGGGCCCCCCTGTCCGATATGAGATATTTTGGGACCCCCCAACGGGTGAAGATTTCTTCCCTTAGAATTTTTACGATCTTAGGGGTCTTACTGTCTCGAAGGGGAACATCTCTACCCATTTGGTGTAATAATCCACAAACACCAGTAAGTAAGCGTTTCGTTTCTTACTGGTCGGGAAAGGTCCCATGAAATCCATCCCCCAAGTGTGACCTGGTTCCGTCACTTGTGTGTGCTGTAACAAACCGCTGGGTTTTGTATTGTCATGTTTGTATTTTTGACAAGTTTCACATCCTTTTACATACTCCCAGACATCCTTACGGACAGTTGGCCACCACGCCACCTCCAAGAGCCTCAGTAAGGTTTTCAGCCGTCCCAGATGTCCTCCCAGCGGGTTATCGTGTACATAGTGCAGGAAACCAGGAATTAATGCCTGAGGAACAACCAGTTGGAATTTATTCCCATTGTTCTTGACAGGAACCGGCGATATAGCACCCCCTGGTGGACCTCAAAGGTAATTTGGTTTTCCTGAACCTTTCTGGTTTTTTGGGCCAGTTGGAGGAGAGACACCGTATTGTCATGACTTTGTGCTTGTGAGATTTCCTGTAACGTGTGGGGTATGTCAGAGGCACATTTTGGTTTTATTATGGCTAGACAGGGCACACCTTCACTTTCAGGAGCTTCACAGACTCGTGACAAGGCATCTGGTCCCAGGTTCAGACATCCTCTTCTGTGATGTACTTGGAAGATGAATTGCTGTAACCTAAGAGTCCACCGGGTCAGCCGAGAGGAGGTTTTAGGGCTATTGAAGGCCCACGTTAAGGCAGCATGGTCACTGTAAACGTCGAACTGTCTTCCTTCCAGGTAATGTCTCCATTTTTCCACCGCCCAGACTACAGCTAGACACTCTTTTTCAGCCGTCGAATAATTCAGTTCAGGTCCACGCAATGTTCGTGATGCATATGCTATTACCCGTTCCCCTCAGGAGTTTGCTGGGTAATGATGGCTCCTAAGCCCACATCACTGGCGTCTGTATGAACCTGGAAAGGTTGATTGAGGTCAGGCTGCATCAATACAGGGGGTTTTGTAATAGCTGTTTAATCGTCTCCAGGCTGGTCTGGCACTCAGGCGTCCAATCCCACTTAACTCCTTTCTTTTTAGGTTGTTTAATGGAGCTGTGATGTCGGCGAAATGGGGAATGAACTTGTGATACCACCCGGCTAATCCCAAGAAGCGTTGGAGGGCTTTAATGTCTTTGGGAGGAGGATATTCAGCTACCGCTCGGGTCTTTTCAGGGTCGACCTCCACCCCTTTCTCTGAGACTATATGTCCAAGAAACTTCAGCTGCTTCTTAAAGAAGTGACACTTCTTCATGTTCAGTGTAAGTGAAGCTTGGTTTAGTCTCTGTAGAATGGTGTTCAGGTGTTGGACATGTTCTGATAAGGACCTTGAATAGATTATGATGTCATCAATATAGACAAAGCAAAACTTCCCTCTCAACTCTGCTAGGACCTTCTCCATAAGCCTCTGGAAGGTGGCAGCGGCATTCCGTAATCCATATGGCATGGAGCAGAATTGGAATAGTCCTTGGGAGGTGATGAAGGCTGTTTTGGCTTTGCTACTTTCCTCCATTTCAACCTGCCAGTACCCTGACTGCAAATCCAATGTGCTGAACCAGGAGGCGCCTTCCATGGATTCCAAGATGTCGTGGATAATTGGCATTGGATAAGCGTCAGGGATGGTTTTACTATTCAGCCTCCTATAGTCCACACAGAACCTGTAGGAACCATCAGGTTTGGGGACCAGGACTACAGGTGATGACCAAGGAGAGAAAGAAGGCTCGATGATATGGTCTTGTAGCATTTGTTCCACTTGTGCATCAATAATCTTATTTTTGAATGGTGAGACCCTATAAGCTCTGGATCTCATGGGTATTTCATCAGACAGTGTAATTTTGTGGTGTTCCACAGATGTTTTTCCCAGGACTTGAGAGGTGGTATGAGGCCAATTTTCCATCAGCTTTTTCAATTCATCCTGGTTGTCGGAGTCCCAGCTGGGAACAATTTGTGTGGGTAAGTCGTGTGTGGGTGGATTCCAGGTTGGAGGTACGGCATAATAGAGAGTCACCGCAGCAGTCATGCCTAGGTTTTCACCCATTAGTCGTGAAGACAGTAGAGGATTTAGAAGTGCAGTTAGAAATGGATGATAAACATATCCTTTGCCCATTTTCAGTCCATATCTCCATTGTCCGACATCCACTATGGCTTCAGCGGTTCTCAGGAAGTCCAGACCAGCTATAAGGGGAAATGCCAGGTGAGCATCCTTCATCACATAGGTGTCCAACCTGCATATTTTGTCATGCCACTCATAACAGACTGATCTCTTGTTAATCGCCTGGTGCATCTTTCCATCAGCCATAATGAACCGTTGAAGAGGGGCTGAAGGGTCAGGTTTAGCTTCCTCCTAACTGTCTCCAGAGGCTCTCCTGCATAAGGGTGTATGTGCTCCCTGTATCCAGTACCGCCTTCACCTCTTGTCCTTTTATCGTCACAGGCACTACTAGAAGAGATGTCATAGGGTGGGGTTGAGCAATGGATACTCCTGCTAGATTTTTAGCAGTATGGCGTTCAGGTGGTCTTTTATTTGTGGTTTCTTTGCTGTTCAATTTACCCACTTCCTGCCAGTAATCTTTTGCTCCCATCCAGTCCTTCTCCACCATAGATCCCACCTTCACCAGCTGTTCCACTGTTTTCACCGTGCCTCTCAGACAGACCGCAACCCTTGGGTTGATGTTATTGAGAATACGGCTCACCATCTCCTCTTCAGTGATAGCTGGCTTCCATTTGAGGCAGAGAGCTCGGTAATCATAGGCGAAATCTCTCAAACGCTGATTGGGTTGCTGCACCAGTGATCTTAACCTGTCCTCCACTTCAGTGAGGTAATCATCTGGAAGAAAGGCAGACATGAAAGCATCTTTGAAGGATTGCCAATCTGTTACCTTGTTTTTTTCTGCCTTCCACCAGCTTAAAGCGGGTCCTTTGAGCACTGTACTCAGGGTGCCAACGAGCTCCACACTAGGTAGTGGTCTAATGGCCAGATAATTTTCGACCTGTTCGACGAAATGGAGTACGTCGGATGTTTCGCTAGACTCACTGAAGGAAGGAAATTCCAGGCGGATAGGGGGTTTCCCACAGAAAGATGACATGCTGGGCATACATGAAGGGTGAGCCAGGTTCGATCTTTGTGCTCCAGCAGTGACGTCATAGGTAGCGTTGCCTCTATTTACAGGAGGGACTTTACGTCTGGTAGCTGGTACGGGAGTATTCAAGACATTAGCTGTAGATGGGGAAGGAGCAGGGTAAAAAGGCTGTACTTGAGATCGAGATGGGGTACTGGTAAATCTTATTTTTTTCATTTGATTTTCCCATCTTGCATCTCTCCATGAGGAAACAATCCACCACCGCTCTCTCCAACTTCTCTATAGACCTCTGGAAGTGATCTCCTAAGTCTGCTAAGCCAGCGTCCACTGACTCCCGGAAACTAGTTTCCCTATTAAGGGAACTCTCTACAGAGTGTTGTAATTCCTGTTCATTATGTTGTATTTTTGCATTTAGAGCCAATAAATCCACCTTAAGTTTATCGATCTCCATCTGCATTGTCTGTACAACATTTATATTAATCATTTCTTTTTCATCATCATCATCATCATCATCAGAATTATATAAAGAACTCAACACAGATGCTATTTCATCTGTAGGGTTCCGTCTGGTAACAAACGGGCCCGCAGTGAAATCAGCATCCTCATCAGAGCTACACCTTAACTCATTCACATCAGTCTCAATTTCCTCAGTATTTACATTCATTCTTCCTCCATTTACTTGCGTCATGTCTTCCATATTAATGAACACAATTAACACTATCAATAAATAGAAACAGCACGTCCCCGTATGGGCCACCACTATGTAACACTCTCCAATATATTAAAGAGGAGTATCACACTAATATGGGATCTTACGTACCGTTTCTATTGATAGGTAATAGAGTGGAGAAAATAAATATAACAACACCGATGAAAAATCAATAAACCCAAGTGTATTTACACTACCAATAATATTTACAATAATAATCAAACAAGGTGTATATACATGTAAAGTGAAGTCCAAAGTGCACAGAGTTATATACAGTGTTCGGATCAGTCTCACCGGGTGTTTGTATCGTCCGTGAGCGTGATCAAGTGATGAAGTGATGAGTGATGAATGACCAAATGTCCTCTGATAAAAGTAATCCTGGCATGCGAGCCAAATGAAATACTTCCAGGAGGAACGGCGTTTCAGCGCTCTCAGGTCAGTCACCAACGTATTCCAATTTATGAATGAGCGGGTTTGTTGTGCGTGAGCGTACTCGCAAATGAGCCCCGAACACCGGCATAGCGGTTCTTTAAATAGACAATTACAGTTAGTTCCTGTTTACGTGGCAGGAAAACACGTAACCTGAATTCACGCGAAGATCTCGCGTGAACAGAGATCGGGGAATAACACACAACAGCTGAGGGGAATCACAGATAACAGGAGAAAGCAATATAACAATTAAGAATAAATGACACACATTTAAAGTCATAGACCTTAATATAAAACCTCCCCTTATGTGGCCACGCTACAACTTTAGTTTGTACAAACATCTAAGTCTAACACATTTATATTAAGAATATTGATTCAAATTGCCATTACACTGCAATCCCAGGATCAAAGAAGTTTACATCAAAATTTTTATTCTGTCATAATTTACTCACTCCCATGTTGTCCGAATTTATATGACTTTCATTCAACTTGAATATGGTGACACATCAATACCATCAAACCTCATTGGTTCTTCTGTCAAGATGTTTGGTTATGAGACACACAAGAAGCAATGAAGTTTAATGACACTGACATGTCACCATATTTGATTTAGGCACTGTATAGATGAGTTGATCGGTGATTTGATTTGAGAGTAAATGAAGACTTAAAAATTTGGTCTGTTTATCACACTGATTGTTTACCTTCACAAGACTAGGAATAGGACGCATGAGTCATAACAACATCTTTTGTGAGATTTTCGGGTGATTTATTTAAGCTTTAAAGTAAGTAACTATCAACTGCTATTGTATGGAAATAGGCTCTTGTGACATATCATTGTGAAATATATCCTTTTGTGTTCTGGAAAAGAAAGAAAGTCATATGGGTTTGGAACAACATGAGAGTGAGTAAATAATAACAGCATTTTTATTTTTAGTTGAACTATTCCCTAAAGGTGTCAGTAGAAGCACGAAGTATATCAACAATATCATACCCTTGTTTTGTGGGACAGTTTCTGAGGGACAGTTAAGGTCAGCAGATAAAGACCATAACAAAGTCAGCCAAGAACTCCCGTTTTAACACCGGCAATCCTGTAATATTTCTTTATTAACCAGCTGTTGTGTGTAATGGCAGCTGAATATAGAGCAGGCCTGCATAAAAATGCTTACTCAGATCTGAACGTCCATTTACAAGACCTTTGAGGAAAGGGCGAACTGCCACTCTTGTGATTGAAATCTAGCAGTCTGATTAAATAGGATGTCTTTGCATGGAAATGAGAATCAAATTAGAGGGGAATCTACTTACATGGAGAAAAATATCTTATTGAAGTGATATTTCACTGGATTTGTCTTATTCACGTTGTTCAGCATTTCAGCTATTTGAAGAACAGAGGAGGCTTTTATGTGAACATACTGTATATATTTATGATTTATAGCTGTAACTGTCAGAAAGATTTGGAATTTGGTACAAAACATTGATCCAAAACACTTAACACTTGTCCAACATATTCTCGAATGCTTTGCCTTGTGTGTACCAGATCGCTTCGGTGTTTGATTTTTTTGTTTTTTTATTAAAATTGTTAAAAGGATTGAATCAACTGGCCTTGAACTTCAACATGAACTGGTCTTCAGTCTTTAAAGAAAAGCAGCCACATGTGGAAATCTAGGTTTCAAAATCTTATTGAAATCTTATTGAAACATGGAAATAAACAGAACGTTTTAGTATTTTGAAAAATGTAAAACAAAGAAATGTTATTAGGTACAACTGTATGATGCCAGCACGAGTGCACACTATTATTGAAGCAAAAAGGAGATACAAAATCCTAAGGAATTCTAAAATCCATATCATTTTTTATTTATTTTTCAGAAATGTCAAATTGTTACTTGTAATGAAGAAAAAAAAACTGCATTAAATGAGAAAATTGCAAAACAGAAGCCTTTTCCCAAGAGAACTGATACATTTGAATGACACTGAATATTTAAATGTGAAAAAAAATTTGTATACATTGCTGGCTCTTATTCGTCCCAGCGGTCCTGGATGTATATGTAGACAAACTTGGGTGTTAACATATACCCCCCTCCTCCCTAGGCAGATAGCATGGATGGTTTGCCCCTTATGCCCAGACAATAAAAACAGGCTGTGCAAACATGCCATGATGTGTATGATGCCTGGGCATTTCTGGCTTTCTCCTCATGCTTGGTTCTTTCGGAATCGTGCAGTGTCGGTCACTCGTTTCCTTCGTTGTTTTAGGCCTTGTTCACACTAATATGTTTTCGTTTGAAATCGCATCTTTTTATCTCCGTTTTTGACTTCCGTCCACACTGAAGTGGCATTTTTGTTCGCGAAATTTAGCTTTTTAAAAATGCAGTCCAAAGTGAATACAATTTGAAAATACAGTTTTCGCGTTGTAGTGTGGACTGTGAAATGTCTCGGGTTACATGTGTAACCCTTGTTCCCTGAAAAAAGCGGAACGAGATGCTGTGCTGCTAAGCGCTATGGGGAACAATCTTAGTTGTGACCGAGCTGAAATAATGTGTGTAACACGTCAATGTACATTAACCGGAATTTATAGCCTCAGCTGATGTAATCATTAGATGCACCTGCGGCCAGGCTATAAATGGATACGTCAACAGGTGTCATCAGATACTTCTTTTTGAAGAGCAGTCCTGGGAAATCCCAGTGTG
This sequence comes from Xyrauchen texanus, assembly GCF_025860055.1. Lineage (NCBI taxonomy): Eukaryota > Metazoa > Chordata > Actinopteri > Cypriniformes > Catostomidae > Xyrauchen > Xyrauchen texanus. The sequence goes on along the minus strand of NC_068286.1, from coordinate 23,744,875 downwards.
GCAAAGAAGCGCAGCATCTCGTTCCACTTTTTTCAGGGAACAAGGGTTACACATGTAACCCGAGACGTTCCCTTAACAAAAAGCTTCACTATGATGCTGTGATGCTAAGCGCTATGGGGAACGCAATACCCACGCCGCCGAACTGGGGGCTGTCCGGAACCCTACGGTTGTGCAGTGTACTCACAAAAATGCGAGAGGTCTCAGACATTAGCTTGAGATGTTGACTCAAGGACATAAGAGCCCGGAGTAGCATAAACATCCAAACTATAAAAGTCCAATGAATGTGGGTGGAGAGGACAACCTGCCGCATCACAAACTTGTTTAGGCAAGGGCTGAGATGTCGACTCAAGGACATAAGAGTCCGGAGTAGCAAAGCATCTAACCCATAAAGTTCGATGAATGTATGCGAAGAGAACCCCATCGCAACACAAACTTGTCATAAAAACTGATGAATGTGAGCAGAGAGGACCAGCCTGCCGCATCACAAACTTGTTCAGGCATGAGCTGAGATGTCGACTCAAGGGCATAAGAGCCCGGAGTGCAGAACATCCAAACTATAAAAGTCCAATGAATGTGTGCGGAGAGGACAACCTGCCGCATCACAAACTTGTTTAGGCATGGGCTGAGATGTCAACTCAAGGACATAAGAGTCCGGAGTAGCAAAGCATCTAACCCATAAAGTTTGATGAATGTGTGCGAAGAGAACCCCATCGCAACACAAACTTGTCATAAAAACTGATGAATGTGAGCAGAGAGGACCAGCCTGCCGCATCACAAACTTGTTCAGGCATGAGCTGAGATGTCGACTCAAGGGCATAAGAGCCCGGAGTGCAGAACATCCAAACTATAAAAGTCCAATGAATGTGTGCGGAGAGTACAACCTGCCGCATCACAAACTTGTTTAGGCATGGGCTGAGATGTCGACTCAAGGACATAAGAGTCCGGAGTGGCAGAACATCCAAACTATAAAAGTCCAATGAATGTGTGCGGAGAGGACAACCTGCCGCATCACAAACTTGCTACACAGGGATACCGCTAGCCAAGGTTTTAGAGGAGGTGAGCCCTCTGTTAGAGTGTGCCCTAAAACCTACTGGCGAAGCTTGACGCGTGCCTCGTAGGCCCGGGCAATAATGAGGATGCCTCTTTGAGGGCACCCCGCCCTCCAAGCCGTGGCAAACCGCAATGGCCAAAGAGAACCTGGCAGTGGCGAGGCAAGTGCCCGCTGACAGTTCTTTCTACAGAAAATCCAGAACTGAAGCAAACTGGCAGATAGCTGGTTCTGTAATATGAACTTCAGTAGAAGGAAACGCATGCAGGCGCATTTGTGCTATGTATGCGTTACTACGATCAGCCCCCCCGAGGGGGGGGGACTGGGCGACTCGGGGAGAAGTAGAGGAGACATTGCGCTATCAACAGAGGCGAAGAGGTCCTCTTCTGCCCTGTAAAATCTACCCAGATCAGTTCCAAGTGGAGGGAGCCCTAGCACTTGAAATGGCCTCGATAACCTCAAGAAAAAACCCTGTGAACCTCATTTGGTACCCGTAGGGGCCAGACATGAAAGGTTTCACAATTCGGGCCAAGGATGAGAAGGTCCTCCCTGTTCGGAATCGCCCAAGGTGAGCCGTCGAGGAGAGGAATTAACTTCGGAAACATATCCTGTTCGGCCAGCACAGTGCCATTAATAGGAGGCAAGACCCTTGCTGGTGAACATTGCCAAGACTCCCGGGAGCAGAGAAACTGGGGAAAGAATCGCATACAGATGCATTCTGGGTCATGTATGTGTCTTAACGTCCAGACCCAAGGGGGCTAGGTGATTTCAGGGAGAAGTAGAGGAGACAATCTTTCAAACATGAAAGATTCCACAATTCGTGGCAGGGATGAAATATTGCCCTGTGCCTGAGATAGAAGATCCTTCCTCTTCGGAATCGCCCAAGGTGAGCAGTCGAGGGAAGAAATTCACTCCAAGAACCAAGCCCCGTTCGGCCAGCGCGGTGCTATCAGTAAGAGGCAAAAACCCTTGCTGGCGAACTCTGGGCAACTACTACCTTAGGGTGGAGTTCTTAACTCCCCGTTGGTATTTTCTGTCTGGACAGTAAATCTGCTCCCACATACGGGCATCCAGGGATATAACTGACCTGAGTGACAGGAGCTTGCCCTGGGCCCTAAGGAGAATCCGACGCGTCAGAAATACAGCTGACAAGAACGTGGGTCTCCTTGATGATTTATGTAAGAGGCTACCGCTGTATTGTCCACCCGCACCAAGACATGGCAGCCTCAGGAGGAGGTATTTCAGGGCCAGAAATACAGCCGTCAACCCGAGACAGTGACTGTGACTACCGAGCTGACGACCCTCCTATCCCCTTAAGCTGGACGACCACTTAAGGCCGCTACCCTGCCCGTCAGGGAGGCGTCTGTCATTAGCAGCCTGCGACAAGACGCACCTAGAGTGGGACCCAAGGCAAAAAACCGGGGTCTGAACCACATAGAAAGGGAACGAAGCCTGAGGCGCGTAACCCTTATTAGCCTAAGGGTTTTGGCCCTTGGAAGAAATCGCCTGGCTTTGGGCCACAACAAAAACGGTCTCATGAGCAGAAGGTCCAGAGGGATCACCGTGGATGCGGTCGCCCTGAGACCTGTAAATCGTTGATACTGATAACAGTGCAACCTTGACCTAGCCTGACTTTGCTCAGGGTGATCTGAATGGACTGAATCCTAGCGGGAGACAGTTGTGCCCTCATTGTGATTGAACTCCATACAATGCCCCAATAGACAGTGTTCTGAGTGGGAGAGAGGACGCTTTTCTTGGCATTGAGCCTCAACCCCAGAGAAACAGATGAGCTAAGACGATGTCCCTGTTCTGAACTGCCAGTTCCTGGAAATGCGCTAGGATCAGCCAGTTGTCTACATAATTCAGAATGCAGATGCCCCGGAGTCGCAAGCAGCCAGCGCTACATCATGCATTGTGAATGTGTGGGTAAAAAGGGCTAGGCCGATTGAAAGAACCTGACACTGGAAGACTTCGCTCCCGGAAGCGAACCTCAGGAACTTTCCATGTTGTGGCAGAACTTCTAAATGAAGTATAGAAGTGCGTCATAAGATCGATGGTGACCAGCCAAACGAGTTGTAGGGCTTGAGACACGACTGTCTTGACAGGCATCATCTTGGACTTGAACACCCACGAGCAGTTCAAGCTTTAAGATCTAAGCCAGACGCCACCCCTTACCCTCCATGGGAAACGGGAAGTATTTAGTGTAATAACCTAACTCTCTCTCTGGAAGGGGAACACATTCCATGGACCCTTTAACCAGGAGATTGAGTTTTATCTTTTTTAACATAAAAAAGAAATCCGGTTTACGGTAGTGAGAACACGCCGTAGAAACACGGAAATGCGGCGAGTGAATTAAATTCTGAGGCCCTTATAAGACCCACAGAAAAGAATATATCTGGCAGAAGTTTCCACGCTGCCAGGATCTCTGAGATGGGTATTATATTTTAACACTTCCTGTTAAGGGGTTGTCGAGTGTTTCGCGTCCTGAATAAAATGCAGGAACAGCGAAAACACCCAATTTTGACGGAAGCCTCTGCAACCCGAAACACCAAGAGGTGGCGGGAATGGAGGGGCTTCGAAGGGGTACCGGGAGGGGTGAAGTGAAGCACACGCCCTGTCCCGAGGGGAGCTACCCCCTAATCTAGGCGCAAGACCGTCAGGGTTTTCTCTTACTAGAAATTATAGTCCTGAGGTCTTGCTTCGGGGCTGGCGAGGGCGGCGAGACTGTCCCCGATCCCTGGGAAGAGGAGCATGACTCGCTTTGCTTTTGAGCCTCCTTTCAGACAGGACCGAGGCGGGTCTGAGGCGAACGATCCTTTTTTTTTTTTCGTGAGTGCTGACTCCCGGAACCAAGCGAGGCGAGCGCGAAGCACTTTGCCTCTTAAAGCAAATCGCAGTGCTCGCACCCGCCCTGCTGCAACGCGAGAGCAGCGTGCTCTTACCCCCAAACAAACAGAGCAAAAACTAAATACATCGTTTGCGGCTTTCAGTCATTCTCTCTTTTTTTCCTTTTCTTTTTTTAGAAATATATATAATATTTTCTAAACAGTAGAGAAAAGAGAAAGATGTTCACTGCACACTGCCTAACCAATTCTAACTCCTAACAGAGGAAAGAATGTTTTGACAGGGTTTGTAAAACACACAGAAACAGAATCGCTCTGAAAAAAGAGTTTCTGACTACACCTGGTGACGTATCCATCAATGTTCATTGACGTGTTACACACATTATTTCAGCTCGGTCACAACTAGGATTGTTCCCCATAGCGCTTAGCATGGCAAAGCATAATAGTGAAGCTTTTTGTAAAAGGAACAGGTATATCTGAAATTATGTGTTTGTTGTCATGTGATGCAGTCGTGTGATCTATCCAACCAAAACAATCAAGATGGCGGCCCGTGTTATAACGGCGCTGTTGTAATTGATATTCACTTTTATATCGTTCTTAAAAAATAAATGTTACTTTGTACAACCATCACATTGCGTTCCTTCAAAGGTGAAGGTAAGTTTACTCGGAATTGGTGTCCGGTGATTTTTCCGTACTTTTGCGTTTCAGACCGTACATGTAATGGGGATTTTACGCATTCGTAGTAACATGATTTAAGCGTTTTCATACGTTTCAGTCTGGACAAGTGATTTTTGGAAAACGCTAGTGTGGACGGAGAGCGTTTTGAAATGAAAACACCGTTTTCAAATGTATCCGGATTAATGTAGACGTAGCCTTAAATGAATCAAGGTGTGTATGTGTGCAGTGGGAATGCACTCTATATTTGTAAAATCTCTGTGTCCGTAAATGTGAGCCAGTGTTCCATAGCTGGAAGTGCATGGTGTTCCATAGCACGCAGACAATTTGTGTGTGTTGCTCCGGAACTGTAAATATGAGTTTAATACAGTGTGTTGTAATCACAGTGTTGGGTTTAATGTTTGTTTTAATGTTTATATGTTGTTGCGGCAGGTGTGTAGGTTGGAGGGGCATGTTTCTCTGTTCATCTTCAGCCTTGAAGGGTGTGAGCGTGTGTGCGCTGACAAAGGAACGTGGTTCCAGGCTGCGCTGCTATTTTGTCCTTGTTGGTTTTTTAATTTGCGTGGTCTTATGATGTTTGTTTAAATTTGGTTGTTTAAAGGTAGTTGATTTTTGTATATATTTTTTTTCCTACATTCTATTCTTCATTTCAGTGCTCAATTTTCTGCTTCTTTGATGAAGCAGTTTGGTTTGTGGAGTCAACGATGGTGTTAATGTGAAAAATATTATTTATTATTTTTGCTTGTTTTTGGAGTGAAGTTATTAATCAATAAGTTTTAATATCCATCTCTCCATCTACCCCCAGGGAGGCTGATTTGAGGGTCTGCTCCCTCCCTGTCATGGTGTGCTGTGAGATTCACCTTTGAATACAGGTTTATTTGGTTGTGTAGTGTGGGGCACTAGTGTGATTATAGGGTGTGGTCCTCTTTCTTTGGGTTGCTCTGTGTATCATTGCAGAGGCAAAAAGACAATACTGTACACCACTGATTCCAGGGGATCCAGTGACTCTCAGTGTATGGCAACTTTACTAATGTCTGGGGACCTTCCTTTTTAGTACTCTCGCCTATCTGGGGGTTGGCCACAGCTCTATCTCAGCTCCAAAGCAACATATTTTTTTCTGTGTATTAAAAGGTTTTGAGTGTTTCATTGGTGACTCCTGATGTCTTAGTTTTTTGTTCTTTTGTTTAAATTTATTTAGATTTTTCTAAACTGTCTAAGTCCTCACTGAACCTGTGGTATAATGAACCTGTGACCACTGGAGTGTATGCTTTAGTTTAAATCCTTGCGTGGCATTGTTGGCTACTGTGGCAGGGCGTAGGGCGGGCCGGGTCGTGATTATACACAACCGATCCCTTATCAGGCCAATCAAGCCTCGGAGAGGGATAAAGGCGGACTGCGGAGGATTGTGCAGGAGAGAGAGATAGTTTACGGACATGTCCGTCATGTGTGTTTGTGTCTTATTAAGTTTATCATTAAAACTATTATTTATATCGTCAAGCTGGTTCTCGCCTCCTCCTTTCCATTGACTGCTTTACAGCTACATTCTCTTTCTGCTCTCATTCCTCCCTCGCACCACATATAGGCTGCTGCTTTGTATTTTATTGTTTTCCCTTTCATTAATATAAAATTGTTCTCCCTCACATAGTACACACATAAATAAATAGACATTCCTGGATTTATAAACAAGTTCCACAAGCTGCTGGTGTGCAGATGCTGCCGAGTCCAGGATGGAGGCATTTTGTGGCATGGTGGCTCTGGACAATCTGTTTTTAACGTGCGCCACTTGAGGTACTGGCATTTGTTCTCGTCACACCAGCAGGCATTGCTTGCTTGAACATTTTACTCTGTAATTTCTGAGTCAACACCTTTCCAGCCTTCCAAAGCTTTCACAGTGAATGGTAAAGTCTTCAAAGGGAATTGTGCCTAGATATGATCACTTCTTAATGGAAAGATTTGACCAAGGCAAAGAGGGCTACATACATTATACAGTGAGTAATTCAGAAACAAAAACCACCTAGGTACATCAAAAACATGGGAAACAGGGTTTCATAAGAGCACATGAAAATTGTATTTTAAAAATGTATTGGAATCACCACAAATGCATGCATGCCAATAGAATATGCCCAAATAACACAATACAAAAATAGCCAAACAAATGGCAATACCAAATAACAAAATATTTTAAAGTTATACATATTACATGGTACAATAATTATTCAGTTCTAAATTATGTAAATGCAGAATAACATCAACGCTGCAAAATACTGTATAGTGTGACCAACATTATAATTCAATAGGATAATTCACTGTTCAGTCTCCCAGCAGTTCCCAGCTGTCATTCCTATTATAAGCCCCTAAAAAATGCCCATCAGCCCTTGACACACTGACATACTCAGGCACTCAATAGGCACTAAAGTGAGTCATGCCCTGGCAAAAGTTGAATGTATTCCGGCAAAGTTTCCAGAAGATGTCTTCACTTTGAGGGAGGAAACATAAAACTATAAAGCTCATGGCTGAAAGACAACCCAAAGATTTATCATACCATCAGAACACAACATGTTTAGCACTGACTGAGGCCTTCCTATCAGCCCATCATGCTGTTGAATTACATTTCCTATAAAATCAGTTCAGACATTTCTAGGTAAGTAAAATAGAGGTTGATAAAATTTCTTGTGAACAAATGTATTGAACACTTGTTTTACAGACATTGGTGATTCAGCATTCTTTATTGAAGTGTTTTATTGTTATTTTTTTAAGTAGCTGATGTGCTAAGTTGAGGAAGAAAGACAAGACTCTTTGTAATTTTTTCACATAAAGTTATGTAAACATTGTGTCCTGTTAAGGGCGTCCCCTGTCATTACCCAGTGATTACTGTCTGACAGGTAAATTGACATTAATTCATCATCGCTGAACATTTTCACTAGCCTTCTATTCAACACTTTAAAAAAGGAACCTATTTTGAGTCAAATAGGACAAATTTGGTTACTTATGACATATTTATTTATGCCAAACAAATGACTGATGGATGTAATCTTGTTTCAAACCTCTGTTTTCCTTCTGTGTTACACATGTTTTTTCCTATTAAACAAGGTTAGATTTAGGGTTTGGATGATGAGTTAAGACTTTATGGTTGGGTTCAGGTTTGCATTAGGGGTTAAACTTTGTAATAATATTGTTGGTTCGTTTTTGTTTCTCTGTGAATAAAAGCCATATGATTTTGTTGAACTCTTACAGTTATTGTGACATGTCACAAGACAAGGATTGTCTTTCCACAAGATTCAGTATCCTAATTGCTGTGATATTCAAAGAGTGTCTTGACTGAGAGGGTCTTTAACTTCAGTGCTTTAAAACAGCAACCAGAGAGCATCAGATCATACTGTTTGTATGCGGGTGGCCAGGGCAGTTGACAATGGCATTAAATCCTAAGGATATGTCTCTCAAAAATAACTAACAGCTGTGCCTGACTCACCCCAATAACTTTACTAAATACCACAACCAGTTTCTCTAACTATAACCAGTTTATCTCTGAGTTTGTCACAAAATAAGATTCAATAAATCTGTGGTAAAACAAAAACATAATTAAGACATCAAATGCATGATTCCAGTAAAGTGATTTCCTCTCCGGGTGTGTGATTGTTTCTTTCCTTTCTTTCCCCTTTTTCTTATTCACGTATATAGTTTGTGCATGCAGTACCAAGATACTGTTGAAAGGTACATTCAGAAGGACACATTTTCATTTCTATTGTGTATCAGTGCAGAGGTAAAAAGACAATACTGTACACCACTGATTCCAGGGGATCCAGTGACTCTCAGTGTATGGCAACTTTACTAATGCCTGCCACAGGAAGTGATCAAACTAATCACACATGGTTTGAGATCTTCTCATTTTAATCATCATACAAATGATCTACATGATTGAGCAATATATGCAAACTCTGTAATTCAATTACACTCCCATAAAAGCCCCTCCCTCAGTTGGTGTGTGAATCCTACAAGGGTATTTTCCTCTGGGGTCATTTTAAAACCTTTTTCCACATCCTAGCAGGCATTCTTTGAATGTGTTGCACAACTGTTGAGTTAATTATGTGAGCAGGTTTGTTTTAGTCATTACTATTGCAGCAGGTATTTGTTATACAATCCTGTACTTACAGAAGGGATTTTCCTTTTTACATGCTTAGCAACTGTTTGTGATATGAAATCTGTTACACAGTGTAATCTGGGGTATCAGGGATAATCCTGATTTATATTTCCTCATTTACCTGGGGTTTCAGGTTTCAATATTTGCATCTTTCCACTTAATTTTGCATACAGTAATACCCCAAAATGTAAAAAATGTATGACATTTTGCTCAATTTATATTATGTCAAAAGGTGTCTACTTTGCTCATGTTTACTTAAAAAAAGACAAGATCAGGTTGTTGTTTCTCTCTCCCTCGCTCTCTTTCTGTCAGGGATTTTTTTAATGATTGTTCTAAACTACTCTGCCTGAAATGCGACAACCATTCTGCATATGGTCTTTATTAAATTGTTTTAATCATAATACCCAGGTTGTGCCTCCATTTCTGAGGACTGAATACATTGAGAGGGGAAAATCACCATGGAGGACACACGCTAATGTTTCCTACTGGGAATAGCTGTATAGGTCATATCTCCATGATTCTGCTATACGTTTTCATTTAAAACCTGTAAAAAATAAAGAATGTGCTGGGGCATGTTTTCTTTAGTGTGCTGTCATATCCAGTAGTTTCCATACATACCTCTGATATGATTTCTCAGTATTACACACAGTTATTTGATTTACTGTCATCTCAGACAATAATCCAGACCAGGTGTTGTGTTGCAACTGACAACATGTTATTTAACTGTTGCAGGAAAAATTAATTAGCAGATGTGGGATAAATACATTTGTGTGCAAACTCGTATAACTATAAAGTGTGCCTACCTGAAGACTATACTATGTTGCCAAGTGTATATATATAAAGCCTCATATAAAGGTACAAATGCTGAGGGGCTATATCGCAATATTAAGTACTTTAAAATGTCTGCAGAGAGATCTTCTTAACTTCATGCCGGGTGATTGCATATGCTAATGGAGATATAAATTTTTATTCTAGGAAAGATTATAAAACAGTATTTATCTCAGTTATTATACAGAAGAATTGGTCTGAAAATATTTCTCATACTTTTGAATGTGCACATATCAGGCTCCTGTTCATTTGTTAGTGAATGATTTGTTGTTCTATTTAACTTAATGTTAATTTTCACATCATATTTCAGCATGGAAATGTGGTAATTCATCTTAGATATGCAATATTTTAAACTGTTTGGCTGATTAAATATTGATTCAGCTCAAATGCATAAAAAAATCTCAAGCGCTTAAGAACAAATTAGCGTTTGTTTTCTTTAGACCATCTAAATACAACAAACAGAAAAAAAACAATTTATCTGAAATTGCATGAAGGTGAAGTTTGTAATTTTTTCAATGTTAAAGTATTCTCCCCTATTCCAGCTTTATGTGGATAGACAACAATTAAGGCATTTGGTTGATTTCCTTGGAAAAATATAAACAGTGTTGCTCTGTGGTGCTATCAATACAATGTTTGTTTGAGTGTCCCTAACAGCATGATCAATGGTGTGAGTTAGGGGTGGGACTATATGTTTGTGCCAACCAACGGAAAAATAGAGCAGTGCTTAAGAAACCTGTTTGAAACCTGTGATTAACTTAGCAATTTCTACTGTAGCAGAAATTCCACACCTCACATTTACTGTATTTTTTTTTTTTTAAACTGTTTCCATTTCAGTGAGGGATGGAGGCTGATCTGGGATCAGCATAAATGGGAAACTGACACTTTTGAGGAATACAGCCAGGGACACATTCAAGGGGCCTAAAGAGGAAACAAATTAAATGTAGCTGGTAAAATGTAGTAAAGCAGGTGCTATATCTGACATTTGCCACAGGTGCATGTTCGATACAGCATTTGTAATCTTTTTAAAGGTTTACAATACTTTACCCAGATACTGTAATAAGAAAAGAAAATGACTATATCTGAATTTTGACTCAGTCTTTTCCTATAGCAAGATTTTTTAAGATTCTGAAGACTATCTGAAGCAAAGCTTTTAATGTAACTGCAAGGTATTTGCCAGAGTTTAATGCATGCACTAGGTCTTTAGGTAATTTCCATGTCAGAGGAACATGCAGGAACCACTGGCAATGTGCTAACCAGGTGGGCAGAGCCTACATTGTATATTTTCAGTGGTAGTTTCAAATGGTTTCAAAACAGTGTCTGGAAGAACAGGTGCAAGCTTTGATGCCTCCCACCACACCAAAATATTATTAATCTAGTGCAGGGTTGTTGTCAAAATGTGACTGCACCCGTTAATTTTAATTGTAAATCATATAAACAAAGTTCTTTATTTAGCATTTTAACAAAGCACACAATCTTTTGACCACACAATCTGTAACCATGTTAAGCCCTAAAGCTCCCTGTTATGAACTATATTCATGTCTCAGACAAGACAAAGTTAAAGATAAGCTTTAAAGTAGCATTATTGTTTTTTATTTGTTTTATTTTTTATTTTTTTCACAATTTCAAACAGGACAAGTAACAATACAAAGCACCACAATACCAGGGACAGATTACCAATGGGGCCAGTGCCCAGGGGCCCTTCACTACCAGGGGGCTCTTGACTGCGCGATCTTGTTTGGTGATCCCCCTCTTGAAAACCCTTTTGGGCATGAACAACGAACCACCGTGCCCATGCTCAACTACTTTTGGATGGAGGGGGGCCCTTGGAGATAATTGGCCACAGGGCCTTTGCAAATCATAATCAGTCCCTGCACAATACGAAGCAGACACGTCACAAAAAAAAGCAAAAGAAAAATCAACACGATAATGATTACAAAAAAAAAAGAACTATAAATAAAAAGCTATACAAATCTAAAAATTATAATTATACTGCATTGATCAAATAATACATAAATATGACAAGAATGCACCTATCCAGGGCCGTTTCTGAGCATATGGGTGCCCTAAGCAAAATCTTACTTGTAAGCCCCCCATCCCCAGCCCTTCCCCCTCAGATCCAGGCCCACTCAAAAATGACACCACTATATAGTCTTCAACAAATTTCAATATATTGCTTAAAACTGGAATATATTAATTACATAAAACGCAAAGAATAAACAAACAAATAAATAAATACATAAAATAATTAACAACACATTAACGATAAGATATATATATATATATATATATATATATATATATATATATATATATATATATATATACAGCTCTGGAAAAAAATTAAAAGACCTCTGGAAAATGATCAGTTTCTAGGTATGTGTTTGAGTAAAATAAAAAATAAAAACATTTATTCTATAAAGTACTGACAACATTTCTCCCAAATTCCAAATAAAATATTTTCAATCACAGCTTTCATGCGTCTTGGCATGCTCTCTGCCAGTCTTTCATATTGCTGTTGGGTGAATGTATGCCACTCCTGGCGCAAAAATACAAGCAGTTTGGCTTTGTTTGAAGGCTTGTGTCCATCCATCTTCCTCTTGATCACTTGATCTTCTAGACGTATTCAATGGGGTTCAGATCTGGAGATTGGGCTGGCCTTGACAGGGTCTTAATCAGGTGCTCCTCCATCCACAACTTGATTGACCTGGCTGTGTGGCATAGTGCATTGTCCTGCTGGAAAAAACAATCCTCAGAGTTGGAGTACATTACCAAAGCAGAAGGATGCATGTTTTCATCCAGGATAACCTTGTATGTGGCTTGATTCCTGCGTCCTTCACAAAGACAAATCTGCCCAATTCCAGCCTTGCTGAAGCACTCCAGATCATCGCTGATGGTGATTGAGATGGTGATTATATTTTCTGTATGCATTCAAGTCTTATGTTCATAATCTGTGTGCTCAGTGCCTCTGTTTCCAACACTGTCGAGGACTTTACCTACACATCACTTTCAAACTGGCGTGCTATCTTCTTGAAATGACATGATGTGTGGAATGTCCCAAGTGGTCAATAACATGGGCAGGAGCTTTAACCTCTGCTCTTGTCAGCCCCCAACATTCTCTTCTTCAATGCGTCAGGGTACCATGTGGACCTCATGGGTCAGTTTCGAGTATGCTCAGTATGTGCGTGTGTGAGTGGCATGGATGAATAGGGTCTAGGAGGAAATTACAAGGCTCTGGACCCTGTACAGCCTTTTCTTAAGTACAGTCTAAACCTTTAACGCAGGGCCAGAACATGGGAATCTGATCATTTCAATGGTACCAAAAAGAACACTGTGCACATACAGGATATTATATGTAGATGCTGGCCAAATTTTCCTTTGCATTGAATTTGGAAAGAATACACTAGGCTACAGCAGTTCAATGTGGACTGCCTTAAAGCTTTTCAGCAACTCTTTGTCTAATAGTGCATTGCCTTCAGGAAAGTGTATCAAGGTGGTCGGTCACTCCTCTGAGCGCTGCGCACTGGGCGCGCATATCCACTGAAAGTTCCTCTCTCACGTTTCCCAACATAACGCGCAGCTCCACGAGTCTTCAAGTTTCATTTCAAACACAGAAAGACGCTTTTGCTTGAACAGAATACAAACAATTGGCTTCTTCTTGGAATAAGGAGATTCTTTATGAATGAAAACGGTTTCCTTCTTTTTCTTCATCAGTTGAGAATTTACTGCCTGATGTGATTACATTTTGAGGGGTGCTGTGGACCAAAATCATGTTGGATTGTATCTGAAATGATCTCCTATTATTAAACATAAAATAAAGTTTGCTTTTTATTTCCTTATTCAGTAACTTTACGAAATTAGAGTTCAGTATTGCAATAGCGCTTCCAGACAGTAGCATATGGTAACACTTTATGTTTCTGTTTCCTATTGCTAGATTAACCGCCACATTTAACACCAAAGGCTTTATTTAATGTTTCTCAATAGGCAAAGTTTTGCAGTATTTCTATTTCAATGCTTCTGGACGAGCGCCTTGCTGCTGTATTAACTTCTGATGAGGCACTGGTAATGTATTTCTTGTTTGACAGTTTTTTATACCGTGCCAACTCATGCGTCTTTCTGCAGTTTGAAGCGGTTGAAGCAGTGGGGCTGAAGATGAGTCGTTTTCATGCTCAGCTTTTCATGATGCTAGCGATAGTAGCACTGCCAGTACTGGTACAGTGTTGCCCACGGACATGTATATGCCACCAGCCCGCAGAGGTGCTCTGCACGTTCCGCTCCTTACTTACCGTGCCAACTGGTGTGCCCAAACAGGTGGAACGGATGAACTTTGGGTAAGACTGTGCCATGTGAATGTTATCTAGAGTATTTTTATTTTTTTTTCTATTTATTTAATTTTAAATTCAAAATTTTGTTGTGTAAAAACTGCACCATTTTCAAAATAATTGCAACAAACCTAAGTTACCAGTTAAAGGGGACTCTGATTTAAAAGACATTTGCAAAAAAATTACAGTTTATACTTTATTTAGCAGTAAACTGGAAGCATTATCAGTCTCTGACAACTATATTATGGACGAACGACTTAGTATGGCTGTCCCTGGCAGCATTGGCATCATAGCGCAATATATTGACATTTCATGTTAGATTCTATTTGGTAAATTTGCAGCATATCAGTATAATTAACTTATCTCCCTCCTCTGTTCTTATTCCACCCAGATTCAACACTATAAATAAAATAACATACAGCTCTTTTGTTGGGCTACGAAAACTAGAGCTGCTTTTGATGCATGGGAATGATGTGCATCGAATTCCTAATGGAACATTCCGTGACCTCATATCTCTTCAGGTGCTGTGAACATTATTATTGTTTATTTATTGTTTTAATTTTCCCCTTGAGAAATCATTCTTTTTGTACTTATTTTGTAAAGAAGATTTTGAAGTCAGATAATGCAAATGTTCATGCAAATTTAAATAAATTAATAAATCAAGTTCAATGCATCTGTTTCCTCAGATACTGAAACTAAGCTATAATAAGCTTACGGTAATTAGCAGACAAACACTTATGGGTCTCTGGAGTCTCACTAGGCTGCAGCTGGATCACAACAAACTTGAGTTTATCCACCCTGATGCATTTCAAGGCCTCACCTCTCTTCGTCTTCTGCAATTGGAGGGCAACCAGCTTCAGCAGCTCCACCCAGCCACCTTCTCCACTTTCTCTATTCTTGGCCACTTCCCAGTGTCCACCCTAAAGCACCTGTACCTGTCTGATAATATACTGACCACAATGTCACAGAAGACACTGGCAAGCATGCCCTACCTAGAAAACCTGGCCCTGCATGGGAATCCCTGGACCTGTGACTGTCGTATGAGATGGTTCAAAGAGTGGAACACAAATACACAAAGTCATTATTATCATGATGTTATTGTTCATTTAAAAAAAATGTATATTCTTATCACATAGACGGAAAAGTAATAGAAATAGTGACAAAGAATTGTATATTAGCACAATGTGCTGCATAAGATTTTATGATGGTATTTATTATCATACAGTACTAATAACAGTTCCAGTAGTTGCAGATCAATTTATTTACAGTTTAGAGCTTGCAGAAGGGAGATATAATTTTATGACATAATTTAATAATTTTTATGATTAATGTCCACTCACTTCTGACCCTCTCGTTTTTCTTTTCCAGGTGTGTTGAAATGTAAGAAAGACAAAGCCTATTCTGAAGGCCAGCTATGCCCTATGTGTTCCTCTCCAAAACATCTAAAGAAGAAACATCTCCAGGAGATAGAGAACCCCACTTGCAATACTCCCGTTCTCAGAACCCCTCAAAGAGTCATTTCTCCCAAGGACACAGAAAGTGACGTCCTGAAAATGGAGGAATTTCGTCAACCTCTAGGCAACATTTCCCTGGGCTTGTCAGATGAACATGGACATCAAGTAGACCTGAACTGCCTTGTCACTGAGCCAGGACAGCTGACTAGCATAAGCTGGTACTATGTTAACCTGTATCAAATATCAGCAAACCTTAATCTGACATTAGATCTACATTGCCCCACTGACAGGTCCAATTATGAGAGGTTGTGGCGATTGATTGCATTTTACAGTGATGTTCCAGCCCACCTTCGAAGGGAAATTATGCTAAGTAAGGACCCTTACATCAGCTTCAGATATAGGCAAGATGTCGAAAGGGATGCTCTTTACCATACAGGATTGAAAGCAAACATAGCAGCTGAGCCTTCCTGGTTAATGCAGTCATTAATGAACCTCCAGCTTAACAGAATTCAGTCTACAAGTAAAACTGTTCGACTCATTCTCAGCACCCATCTGACTGAAGTTTTGGAGACTGAATCTATAAGACAGCAGAGAAGGGGGTGGGTTATAATTGAGTCAAAAAATGACACTAAAACAATGCAGGCTGCTGTAGTGGGAAGTTCTATTGAGATAAGTTGTGCCATACATAGCTCAGGGAACCAGTCAGTTAAATGGGTGCTCCCTGATGGCTCTACATTAAAAACACCTTTTAGCAGTGGTGAAAACAGGCTTACAGCATCAAGTTCTGGCCAGCTCAAAATCAAATCTCTTGATCATTCTGATTCAGGAGTGTACTATTGTATTGCACAAGTTTCTGATGACCCCAGTAACCTCCCTTTTCGTCTGACAGTGGAGGAATCATCCAGCCCACCTCCTGGAGGTGAAGGAGTAACAAAGCCAGTTACAGGATTTGCAGGTGGACCTGTTTCCCTTCCATGTGTTGCCACAGATGCCTATTTAGGTGACAGATTACAAACTGGATATAAGACCTCTGGATTCTGAGGACCAGAGACATGTTATTTACCAGCTAGCTGCACCTGACACTGAAATGAATTTCAATTTGTTTACAGTTAGTACATATATAGCACTACCCACAGTTGGTCCACTGATTACCCATTTTACTCTGGGACATTCAGAAGTTGCAGGGAGGAAAACCAAAGCCACACAATGGATGGTCACAGAGTTACTGAAGCAATTCAGAAGTCTGACGGTGAAGATGTTGATGATGACTACAGGGTTTCAAAAAAAAAGCATTCAAAATGTGGGACAGAATTATCAAGGAAAGACTGATCACAGCTTAGCATTAACCACAGCAAAAGCTGACACAGAACCAAGTGCAGAAACATATGGTGATATCAACTCATTCACTGAAATCCTAACTACAATTAAGCAAGGAATGCTGCCCCTAAAAAAGCACACAACTCAAGAAAAACATAATGTCTCAAAAGTTCCACTGCTTCCTACTGTTACACCAACCACCAAACCCACTTCACAGTGGTGGCTCAGTGGTTGAGGCTCAGGGTTACTGACCAGAAGGACGGGGGTTCAAGCCCCAGCACCACCAAGATGCCACTGTTGGGCCCTTGAGCAAGGCCCTTAATCCTATCTGCTCCAGGGGCGCTGTATCATGGCTGACCCTGCACTCTGAACCCAGCTTAGCTGGGATATGTGAAAACTAATAAATTTCACTGTATATATGCAAAAAACTGTGTGTATAATGTGTGACCACAATAAAGGATTCTTCTTCTTCTTCTTCTTCTAATTCACTTACTGCTTCATCCTCACATGTTCGGAACTCATCTAGCTTGAGGAGGAGGACTGGTGGAAGACGCAGAAAGCCTAATAGGATTAGAACTAAGACAAACAGTTCTAAATCATCTGTAAATGTCACAAATGTCACCCCACAGCCCACTTCAGCTTCAATTGCTGAGGTCACAAATGGGTGTTTAGTCATTACTAGTAGTATGTATTATGTACGTTGTGACAAAAAATGATTTATGGCCCTGATTTATGGTTTAATTGCTGTACATTTGACCTTTCCCTCCGCCCCCCTCCCCTCCCCTCCCTCCGGCAGTTGTAGGCTACATGCTGTGATATGGCGTGTCTGTTCTGATACCCCCATCGGTGTATTTAAAAGAGTAGAAAGATTATTAATCTTTAATGGAAAACTGAGATGACAAAAAAAGTAGTATTACGTTTAAAATGTGTTTAAATGATGTCTTTAATGGGGTTTAATGCTTGGTGAAAAACTGTTTTGTTTTTTAAACTTTTGACAAAGAGAAGAAAATGTGTTTTTAAACATTATGTTGTCTAACACATCTCTAGCAATGTCACTTTAAAGATGCTGAACAAAAACATAAAATGTATTTAAAAATTGTATTTCAACAAAGAGCATTTTAAATAGCATAAATTGTAAAATGCAGCACAAAATCTACCGTTTAAAATCCTTTCATGAACTCATTCAGCGATAAGTGATGTAAGTAAGACGATGTTTAACATTAACCTAGCAAACAGGATACATTTTCTAAAAACATAATATATAATTTTAACTATATAAGACAGAAATCTTACACGACTCCGTTTAAAGTCCTTTCACGATCTCGTCCAAAATGACAATGGCGTAAGATCAGTTGACAAGCCCCTCCGCGGGGGTGGGGCTTAACTCCTCCTAATCTTAGGAAGTGTTTTAAAGTATTATTTAAAGGTTTAAATGTATTTAACGAAAACTTTGACATTTTGTTTTAAAAAACGTATCAAGTTGGCAAATACAACAAAGGCACTCTAAAATTATAAAAACTTTAACAACATTCACTAGAAAATACAGTATTTTGGTAAACAGGTTTATTTATATAATTCCAACGAAATATCTTTAATACAAAAGTTTGTTACATTTTTTTATTTTTTTATTTTTTAACCATGAGATTCTAAAACAGTGGATATTGAATGATATTAGTTTATTTTACGCAAACAGACGATACTGGCAGAGCAAACTCATTTAGACGGACACTTTAAAATAACGAATAAATGATTAACAAGTGTTATTTATTTTTACCAGAGACTAAAACGTATTTTAAACCAAATAGTATGAGTTTTCATTGAAATAGTATGCATTATAAATTGTAACTTTAACACGTGTTGTATTGCATTTTTTCCAATCAAAATTATTTCAGGAGTGCATCCAAATTGATAACGCGTTTTTGGATCCAGCCTTTAAGGCGCTGAGCAGCGGGGGTCTCGCTTTCATGCAGCGGGGTAATTCATTTTATGATTCAGACATAAAGGCGACGAAATGACTGGGGGTTAATTAAATTTGTATTTTTACCAGACCTTAGGGTTGTTAATTGGATCTGTGTTCATGGGGATGAATACGCGCCAAGATTTCGAAGTGTCAATTTAAAGCTTTGATCTCTGGATATTTCACAACTGGGGTTTGGTATAGTCTATCCGCAGTCCTTTTAAATGATTTAGCCACAGATTAAACTATCAAACGTCCCAATGTTGCATTATTCAATTCTAAAATAACTTTTAACTAAACATATTAATATTGTAAATTAATGCGTCATTTCTTCACGCGCAACTGCCTACTAAAAACGAATTCTGACGAAATATCTTTAATACAAACGTTTGTTACATTTTTTATTTTTATTTTTAACCATGAGATTCTAAAACAGTGGATACTGAATGATATTAGTTAACAAATAGGTTTATTTTACGCAAACAGACGATACTGGTTGAGCAGTCTCATTCAGACGTTCACTTTAAAAAACGAATAAACGATTAACAAGTGTTATTTACTTTTACCAGAGACTAAAACGTATTTTAAACATTAGGTTCAGATTGGCAAACACAATATTGTCATTGAAATAGTATGCATTATAAATTGTAGCTTTAACACGTGTTGTATTGCATTTTTCCAATCAAAATTATTTGAGAGCATCGAAATTGATAAGGCGTTTTTTGATCCAGGTTTTTAGGCGCTGAGCAGCGGGGGATTCGTTTTCATGCGGTGTGATAGCCTAATTGTATGATTCAGACATAAAGGCGACGATCGACAGATGTTTTGTGGCGGGATGTGTAGTGAAGACGCGCCAAGAGTTCGAAGTGTCAATTTAAATCTTTGATCTCTTAATTTTTCACAACGGGTGTTTTGGTATAGTCTATCGACAGTCCTTTTAAATGATTCAGGCACAGATTAAACTATCAAACATCCCAATGTTGCATTATTCAGTTCTAAAAGAGATTTTAACTAAACATATTAATATTGTAAATTAATGGGTCCTTTCTTCACGCGCAACCGCCTACTAAAAACAAGCTAATATGCCTACATTCAATAATATTATAATAAAAACAGCCGCTGAGTTAAATCACTAGACAGAAAGATGTGCGGTCGTTTAAATGTATGAAAACAAAATGAGATCAATTGTTGTCTAAGAAAAGTGTATTTTTCTGTTGAGAATTATATAAAAGAGACATGAATAAACTTTTTTTTATATACGTCATTTTGAACTTTTGAAAGTTTTAAACTTTTATATACGTCATTTTGAGTTTGTCGCGATGCTTCATGAACCCAGATTTAAACAGAAGATGGCGCCAGATAGCTGTGGTGTGATTGTGAAAGTTTGTGACAAAAAATTATATATGACCTATGCTTTATGACTTAATTGCAGTACCTTTGAACTTTTAATTCCTGTCCCCCCTTACCCTCCACTCCCCTCCCCTCCCCAACCCCTCCCTCCGGCAGTGAGTGAGTGAAGGTCTTCTTATGGGGGAGAACTCAGCCTATTTAAACAGACTTTAAGTGTGTGGTCATCATTTACAGCTGAACCAGACAGACGCATCTGTAGAACACGGGTGATTGCACTTTAAAATGGCGTTTATTTTCAGAAGTATGTGATTTTTTTAAATATTGATGTTTTACATTTTGGTACCTTGATTTTTAACAGGCGTTTAAATCATTTTTATTTGTACGTAATTCAGCCCCTATCAACGATTATGAAAACCTGGATCACATCGATCAACTGCGTAAGTTTACATAAAGATCATTTTTATGTAGGCCTATTTATATTTTAGAATTGCTTAGTACTGATGTGAATATTTTCTATTTGTTTTTCAGTGACTGAACCGTTAATTAATGAAACAACGGGTCAGAGCAAATCTGTCAACAGATGTGTACTGCAAGGTATGTATACATTATTTGTGTTCTATTTTGATTATGCAATATTGATAAAACAAAAATGTATTTTCTGTGTTTGTAGATATTTCAAACGTCGACTTGTCAACGCTTGTCTCACAACTGGGGTTTGCTACACCCAAACCGAAGACATCACTGTCACTCAGTTCACGGAGACGCAACAAACCCGTTAGTCCTATTCCAAGGATTTCACGAAGCCCTCGATTACATGTTGTACCCCCAGCTGGAAATGGTGCAAGACACTATTTTGGAGAAAAAAAACATCGGTCTTAATTAGGAGAAAGGAGAAGCGATCAAACAACGTTACGTCAAATACCTTCTGTGTTAAACGAATCAGTTGGTGAGTACGATTCACACTAACATCATTAAAAATGGTAACCCCCTTGCTAATGCACATATTCTCATTCTTTATATAGATTTGTACGCTACCAGTTTGCAAATTGACGAAGACCCCACAGCAATCTTCAATAATGATGCGTTCGTGAGGGAGTGGGACGCTCTTAACCAACCCATACTTCCAGACAACACCGATAATGCTGTCTCATCACACGGTGGGGCTGTGGTGCCAGATGAGGAGCTGCTGCTAAACGACGCGGAGGATGTGATTTCGTTTATTGATGCTGTATCGGATTGTACGGAGGACGATGCGAATAATCAGGAGTGTGTGGAAGAGACAGTTATCGAGCGGATGAAAATCTACCATCAAATCAACAGAACTTTTCCCATGATTTGTTGATGGAATTGCGTGAACAGAATCGATTGGCGGATCGAGAAGCTGGACATTATTTCAGAGAATGTCAAACGTCTTTGTGACTGCTTCCACATGGTGATGACAAACTCAGAAGAAAAAGGAAGTCTTATACGGCTTATTCTCGATCGAGTTGGTGCCAATCGCGAGATGTTGAATAAAATTGAAAAGATTCTCCAGGACGAATTCCGAGAAAGCCAGCTCATGGTAAATATATTGACTAACATCAATAACGCTGTCATAGAACATATAAAATAACTAATTGTGTTTATGATTGATTTGTGTTAAAAGGGTGTTGTTGTTTTGTAGCTGGTATGTGTATAATTGTGTTTATGATTGATTTGTGTTAAAAGGGTGTTGTTGTTTTGTATTATTTAGGCTACCTGTGCTTTTTTTGTAGTTGGTGTATGTGTATAATCAGTGGAAAATAAAACTGAATTGAAAAAAGTTTTCAATATGACGAGTAAAAGAACACATTCAGACGATGAATTGCTTAATTGTCAACCAGACTTTGAACAAAATCCTTCTGCAAGAACTAGATACGATCATTTGTCAAATATTGAACAGCTACAAAGCATAATCGATCAACAGATAGATGTTTTAGGTCCTGCCTATTTGGATTTAAATGCTAGATTAGAGGGTATTCTTCAAACACAGAGAAGATGTCTAAATTATTCTAATGGTAATAAAGAATGTGAGATGTTAAATCAGTCACTAGAACCATCATCACACAGTTCATCCTCATTAATATCAGGCCCCTCGCGCTCTAAAGTACGCAAACGATTAGAAGACATGATCCAAAAATATAATGACAAACTGGGGGTCTCACGACCTAACCTTTGTGAAAGATTAGAAGCAATGACAAAAAAAGCACGAGGATGCTAATAATGAGGATGAGCTGATTGTTGATGCAGTACAGACTGGTGGTGTAAGCAATATTTCATCAGACACGAATGACCCCCATGTAGGTTTAAGTCAGAATAATATTGAAACATTGGTTAGAAACGGAGGTGTTGTAAATGATTTCACAATTGTACCAAGACCGCGTTTCAATGGCATAGAGATACACAGGGCTCTAAATTTAAGGGATTTAATATCTACAGACCTTGCTGAATACAGTACATCTGTGCACAATGCATTGTCAGAGATGGTGTCATTTTCCAGACAGATGGGCGGTGAATCCAGTTTTATTAATATTTCACTGAGAGGCCCCAGTCTGAAATCTGATGTAAACTGTGTATTATCACCTAGCAATGGCTATAACGAACGCATTTTTGTTGAACAATTTGAAAAAATTATGCAGAGCAATGCGAAAGTGATGGCCGACGACAGTTTGCAGTTACACGCATCCATAGCCAGAAGTAGGAACGGTGGTGCTCGTAGGAAGCTAGTTGATATAGCACATGATGACGTGATTAGAAGAAAAAGAATGCATTTATTCTGTCCTGTCAATACGTCAAACAACCTGTGTTTTTCATTATGTCTAGCATATTTTCTCGACCCTCAGATTTCCCATGACAACTTAGAAAGACAGGGTGAATCCATTCAGAGTGCTGGCGGTTTCACACCTCGGGATAAAATAGGTCTAGGAGACATTGCAAAATTTGAACGTGCATTACACATAAAAATTGTTGGATGGAAAATTGGAAAAATATAAAACTTCAGATGAGCCACACACCAAAACAGCATATCTTTACATTCATGATTCTCATTATTACATGATAAAGAATCTGAAAGCCTTCATAGGGTCTGCATATGTGTGTGATTTCTGTTACACAGGTTATACGAGCAGACAGAATCATGATTGTAAATATGTGTGCTCTGTTTGCAACGATAGTGAGTGCTACAAACAGCCTAAAAGCATAATACACTGTCAAGACTGTTTGCGTTATTGCAGATCTAGATACTGTTTTAATGCTCATAAAATAGTACCCCCTACGGACGATGATTGTGGTAGATCTCCTTGCGATACTACAAAATATTGTCGTAAATGCAATAAATGTTACCATACAGCCAAAAACCCCAAACCTCATAACTGTCCAAATGATAAATGTCTACATTGCGGGGATGATGTAAGCCACGAAGGCCTACACCAGTGCTTCATACAGCCTACCATACCCAAGGAATATACAGATTGTTACATTTTCTATGATTTTGAAACACGATGTGATAATGGTAAACATATAGCAAATTATGTGTGTGCCATGACTTTTGATGGTGAGACATTTGAATTTGGAGGTGAGGGATGTGTGAGACAACTCGTTTGGAGGTTTAGACAGCCGAGGTACAAAAATTACACTTGGATTGCACACAATGCAAGCGGGTTTGACAACTTTTTAATTCTGGAGTATTTTTGCAATGCAGGACTCCAACTTAACATAGTAATGCAGGGCTGTAGAACCATTTTCATGTATGATGAGACTTTTAGGCAACGTTTTATCGATTCTTACTCATTCCTCCACATGGCTCTGTCTAAGATGCCATCTGCGTTAAATATGGAAAATGAAGAAAAAGGCTTCTTTCCTCACTATTTCAACAGACAGGAAAATCAGACTTATATAGGTCCATACCCTGCTAAAAACTACTACGGGTACAACTCCATGACAGATAGTGCCAGGACAAAATTTGATTAGTGGTACGAAACAGTCGATGGTGAAGTCTTTGATTTCAAAAAAGAGATTGGCATCTACTTCATGAATGACGTCGTTTTATTACGTGAAGCATGCATTAAATTTAGAGATGAATTCCTACGATGCACGCAGGTAGATCCTTTCAGCTACGTGACTCTTGCTAGTTGCTGTATGGGTGCTTTCAAGACGCAATTTCTCTCTAGAAATACACTGGCTCTGACACATAATAATGCATACGTCAATCAGTATAAGACATTCTCTAACATCTCTATTGAATGGCTTGAGTATGTGAAAAAAACACGTGACGTAGACATTCACCACGCGCTAAATGAGGGTACTTTGTTGATGGATATTACGAAAAAGATGGTGTACGAAAAGCTCTAGAATTTGCCGGATGTTTTCACCACGGTCACGAGTGTCGTTACAGATCTGACTATGTAAACCCCCTGTCAAAAGTGCCTTTTGGAGTGCTCAGGATACAGTTTAATGACAAGATTGATGTTTTGCAGAACGCATACTGTTTAGACGTTGAGGTGATGCATGAGTGTGTATGGAAGAATCTTAAGCAAACTGACCCTCATGTAATTGCATTTATGACCACTTATTCGGCACCTGAGAGACTGAAACCACGTGATGCACTCTTTGGGGGGCGTACAAATGCTTACAAGTTGTACCACAAAACTTCAGAAAATGAAAAGATCAGATATGTTGATTTCACGAGTCTTTATCCTTACTGTCAGGCTCGAAAAAGCTACCCTGTTGGACATCCTGAAATAATTTTCAAGGATTTTGAACCCCTTGAAAATTATTACGGACTTATTAAGGCCACAATGCTACCCCCGAAAATTGCTTCATCCTGTGCTTCCTTACAGGTGTGCAGGGAAACTTATGTTTCCTCTATGCAGAACATGCGTTGAGAAACAAATCAATGTTACATCTTGTACGCATACAGATGAGGAGAGGTCTATCTCAGGCTGCTGGGTGAGCATTGAATTGTTGAAGGCTGACTGAGAAGGGGTATCTTGTAATGGAGGTCTCAGAGGTGTGGCACTTTGCAGAGAAATCGGAAACACTGTTTTCCGATTATGTAAAGACCTTTCTGAAA
This sequence comes from Xyrauchen texanus, assembly GCF_025860055.1. NCBI lineage: Eukaryota > Metazoa > Chordata > Actinopteri > Cypriniformes > Catostomidae > Xyrauchen > Xyrauchen texanus. The sequence goes on along the minus strand of NC_068286.1, from coordinate 23,719,857 downwards.
TTTAAACAGGAGGCCTCAGACTATCCCTCTCACGTAGTCACCGATTCAGACAAAAAAAAGCCTATATCGATGATTACTTTAAAAAAGAAGGGATTAACCTCGATCCTGCAAAGATCTGTCACAACCCTGCTCAGAGATCTATCAACAAATTGTTGCTGAATAGTCTGTGGGGGCGTTTTTCAATGAGAGAAAATCTACCCACTTCTAAACTTTTGAAAGACCCAGAAGAATTTGCTCACATCATATTTGGCTGTCAGTATGATGTTAAATATTTCACATTCGGTGTCTGATGAAATTGCGCTGGTGCAGTACAAACATGACGATGGAGCCATGTACAACACACGGGATGTGAATATATTTCTGGGGGCCTTTACAACAGCACATGCACGGTTAGAATTGTATAGCCTTATGGATAAATTGGGTGACAGATTGTTGTATAGTGACACAGACAGCGTTATCTTTATCTCTAGAGACGGTGATTGGGAACCTCCTCTGGGTCCTTATTTAGGAGATCTGACTGATCGAAATCGGCAATGATGATCACATCACAGAATTTTGTTCAGGAGGGCCTAAAACATACGGATATCGCACTGCAAAAGGTAAAGTGTGTATGAAAGCAAAGGGTATAACTGTGAATGCTGAAAATTCTATGGCGATTAGATTAGACACTTTGATCGGTCTTGTTGACAGTTATGTAAAATCGCATGACACCAAACACGTCCTAGCCTACACAGACAACATCGTGAGGAATAAAAAGAACTTCACTTTGCAAAACAAGTCAGTTGTTAAAAAGTTTCAAGTGGTGTATAATAAGAGGCTGCTTTTCCCTGATTATACATCTCTACCATATGGCTACTAGTAATTTTTTAAACCACCGCAGTGTGCGGGAGGTTGATGGTTTTGATTTTAGACTTCAACATCCTTTTTCATGTGTAATAAGTGGACCTTCAAATTCTGGAAAGTCTTATTTTGTAAAAATGTTGTTGGAAAATGCTGTAAATATGATTTCTAAAAAGATTGAAAACATTGTGTACATTTATGATTGCTGGCAACCTATGTATGATGAACTGTATAAATTGTATAACATTAAATTTGTGGAAGGAATACCGCAATCTCTGAATGATGATGTTTTATTACCTGTCAATAAAACAAATCTGTTAATAATTGACGACATGATGAAGGAGGCAAGTGGAAACTCTGAAGTGGAAAAGTTATTCACTCAATACGTTCACCATAGAAACCTCAGCGCTATTTATATTGTGCAGAATTTATTTTTCCAAGGTAAATCCAGCAGAACCATCAGTTTGAATACAAATTATTTAATATTGTTTAAGAATCCTCGTGATAACAATCAGATAAATGTGTTGGGAAAACAAATGTACCCCGGAAATACAAAATATTTTATGGAATGCTATCAAGATCCTACCAACCAGCCTTTTGGATACCTCATGATAGACTATAAAGCAAAAACCCCTGAATGTTTTCGTCTCAGAACGGGGTTGCTTTCAATCCAGCCAGTAGTTTACATTCAAAAAAGAAAACCGTGATTTTGGTAAAATGTCTATCTAGAAACCTCCCCCTGTTAAAAATGCTATTTAAAGCGACCCCCATGCAAAGGAGTCTTATTATGCAATCAGCATCTGACGAGCTCATTTTAACATTGTGTGAGATTGCATTTAATGTACTCTATGGCACAATCCCACTAACGAACCAGCAACACAAACGGTTGAAGAGGAGAAAGACTGAAATTAAATACATAGCCAATAAAAAGATTGGTGTGTCCACAAAAAAACGCATGCTCAACCAGAAAGGAGGATTTCTTTTTCCGCTTTTGAGCATAGCAGTCCCCTTTATTACAAGTCTGATAATGGCTAAACAAGGTTGAAGATGGAGTATGCTGAGAAGCTGTTTTTAGTGTCTCAAAACCAAATAGATAAACTGAAGATGTCCAATACCCGAGAGTCTATTCAACAAACCGTGGAAGACGATCTGGATGTTGCTATAAGAAATATTTTGAATAAAGACAATTTGGATACTCATGAGAAGGCTAAGCTTTACACCTCGGCTTTACAAAGATTTTTAACGGTAGTTAAACAGGGTGATCGAGATAGTAACACATTAACGCTTGCATTAACATCCCCCAATGAGTCTCGCAAAGAACAATCTGTTAACCCTGTTGAAGATATTATAGCAGATGTATTGAAAAATGTCCCATTGAGATGTGTGAAAAATGCAAGATACATCATGGATAAAATGTCTAAAGCCAAAGAAATGGCATCTTGGAACGATTCGGGGAGTTTGTATTTAAAGGCATTACTATACAGGGATCACACGTGATGGATCTTGTAAAGAGTATTACGGCTCCGCATAATATTAGGGATGACCGTAGACCTCATGGATGGACTGAGTTTTTGCAGGCAATTGCTACTTTAAACATCCCCTATTCAACAGTGCCAAACCATAAGGTTAGACGTGTAATAAGTTCATTTAAAACCAAACCGTCTACATCGCCCTCTACCTCTACGGGTCAAAGAATGTATTTAAGTACGCCTTCTTCTAAGGATTCAGATGTATCACCGTTTAAATCACCGTCTCTTGATCAAAACGTATGGCTGTCATTTTGATATTGTATAATTGTATATTCATTTTTGTACAAATTAATCATATGGTATTCAATAAAGCTATGACATTGGTACATTTGACATTGTGCTCTTTTTATTTATTTGAAGCAAACATTTACAAATCATGTGTTTAACATAAACGTTTCACCCATTTGCACACATTGCATACACTTAAATGTAGTACTATTACAATGAGTTATCCTTAGTTTTTTCACAAAATGTGATACATATTCATCATTTTTAATTAAATCATCGCTATAAAGCATCATAACATCATCATAAGCACGACCTCGAATCATATGATATAGAAAGAAAATACAATGATGACCGCATGTGTCAGACATAAAATGCTGAACTTGTTTAGCTGAATATTGAATGCGTGTTGAATTCGTTTTTAGAAAGGCAGTGATTGATACAGGAAAACGAATAAAATCAGGACTATTACCGAAACTGTCAAAGAAAAATGCTGAACCATCCTTATTTATGTAAATTGCTAACCAGTGTTCACCGGGGAGATGTGCAGGGTCTGTGTTGATTATGGCTGACGTAGGTAATGTTTTTAAGGGGTCCTTCGGTAAATGATCACACGGTAGTACTCCAAGAAAATGCGTGTTTTGTGTGATTCTGTCTATAGCCGTTGTAAGTTGTATGGTATTCATGTTTTCAATTAATAGTAGTCAACAAGTACCTGTCTTCGGTTAGAAACTTCAATGATGTTGTCAAAAACAGCATAAACAATCAGATTAATGGTTCTTGGAAGCGGTTGTCTGAAACGTACTTCTAGTTTGATATTCCCAGACTTAACAAGCGAGATGTGTTGACCACATTCTTCGTCTGGAGTGAGGTTGAAACCATAAAGTGTATAACCCTGCAGAAAATCTTCTCTGTCGATTACCAACGCTTGGTTTTTTAGATGTCTTCCAGACAAAAGTGCAAGCTGGTAAAATTCTCGCACGGCGGTGCCTGCTCCAAAGTCAGGTTGTAATGGTTTGGCGGGGTGTTGCTGACCATCCACATAAACAGCTAGAAACTCCAGATCGTAATGCTTAAATGCAAAAGGGTTTTTATCGTATGCCCCTGTAAAAGCATCATTATCGACCATACCCAATATGATGGATTTGGGTAATGTACCTAAAAACAGGTTTTCCTGGTTTGATACACGGCCTCCAGCTGGTATGGAGAAATTTTTCAGGCAGACCCTGTCAATGGGGTATTTGGCAGTTGTTGAGAGTAGTGCTTGAGCGTGCCCCAGTCTCACTCCTGGTGATACAGATACTTTTTTAACAAACAGAGAAGCTGTCAAAATACGCAGTTTGTATGCTATAGCATCACTCCTCATTAGACAAAATTCATCTTTGCCTCTTGTCAGACGGATTTTAATGTCCACCCCATTAAGCATTAGTTTTTCTTGAAAGAAAATATCACTGTGTATTGGTGATAAAAGCTCAACTACTGCACTTTCGTTGCTAAAGGCAGCCCTCTTTGTCAGACCAATGTTAGCCCCTGCCGGATCGCCTGCATCCATATGTCCGGCAGAATCTTTGTAAAATAAACCTGATGAGAAAACACTTTCCAATGTATCTTTACCATAGTTTAAAAGGCATTCTATAATACATCGATAGGGGTAAGTGTTTGTACTCTGCGAAATTAACCTATCACCAAGCGATACGTCAACCTGTGAAAAAATAGTGTTTCCTGGATAATTGACCAGTCCAACAGGAGTCCCATCTCTGATATTTGAACCGTCCGGATTTGTGATTTTAACACGCATGTAAAGCAGTGTATTATTTAAATCTATATAATCTTCACCATTCCCCGCTATGAAAAATTCCAATGGAGCGCTGTCCGATATCGCAGATAGAGGAGGGATTTCAATGTATGTGTTTTTTTCAATAGCCGCTCTGCGTCATCGGTACTGTAAACAGATCCAGTTCGGATTTAATACACTCTTCGGACATGGTGTGTAGTAGTGCCATGGTTTAGAATATAGTTTTAACAGATGAAAAATGCTTCACAGCTCTCTTTCGTTTTCGTTGCCTAACTGCGGTTTTCTTAGGGGTTTCCTGGTTTTCTTTACCGCCTGACCACTCCTCCCCTCCTCATTCCAGGTGGTTTAGACCTCCGTTACGTAACATAACCATTAACCCCGAACCGTTTTGAGATTTATCATTATTATTAAAGGAATGTGTCATAGCTCTGGTAACAACGTCGCTGGCTATGTTTTTAGCAGCGTTTTTAAGGTGTGGTTTGGCTATGCTGAAACCTCTTTTTAACAACGGAAGAGCCATTCGAAACAAACCCCTGAAAAGGCCTCCGAGCCCCGCCCCATACATAACCCCTCCCCCAGAAAACCCCGGCATTCCACCGCCTGCTTGAGTTTTATAATAGTTTACATAATGAGTGGGGTCCATTTGGTACGGATTATAATACGCCATTTTTAAAGGATCGGTTGTTTCATAGGCCTGGAGTGTAGTTTAACGACGACTTTGCCGTAAGAAAATGGCACTTCCCTGTTTCTGTCGTCTTTGAGCTCAATACAAATCTCTCCAATAGAATGTTTATTCACTGACATGTAGTGTACTCTGTCATATGCAACATTGACTATTTCACGATCCGATCCGGTTATATGTACACATCTCAAAAGCGGGGCATGTGCATCACCCACAGATTGATATTCGATAATATCTGTGTACATGTACATGGTGTAAAACCCTCCATTTATGTCTGCTTGGTGTGGCGCGTACACTGGCGTAAAACCAGGTTCGATGCTTTCATTTCCAGTATAATCATTTACAGCTACCAATGGTTTCTTCGGTATTACACCCAAAATAATGGCTAGTTTACCGTGGAATGTTAAGGAACTTCCTGGTGCCGCCATCATGAACACTTTTTCACATGATCGTAGCCAAGACGTGCATGCCGAGGTAGCATAGCATTTAGCTCCTTAATTACAACAAAACTTCGTCATAATAACCACTTTTCAGCTTTATCTTCACAAGATGACTGATTCCGTCGAAAACCTCTCTGAATTGGACTTTCGCATCATCATCAGTAATAGTGTACCATGATCTAGGGTATTCAATTTCAGCCACACCCACCTCCCAACGACCTTTTAAGTTTATAGGTTTGGCTAATCTTGTTCTGTAATTTGAAATTCGGTTTTCGGGGTAAAGATCTAATGAAGCATTGCATGGCAATGTAACATAAAACCCTGCTTCATCCATGACCGTTTACTGCAGAAATGAAGTCAGGTAACAAATGTTTTATTTTTATATACTTTAAGAGGTTTGTAGATCTACAACAGCTTTTTCATTAACCCAGCTGTCAAACTTCGGAGGCCACCCTACCCATCGTACGAGCACCATGGATCTTTTACCGTGCTTCTTCTTGTCTAATATCTTTTCTACTTTAAAAGCTTTGTCCTTATCCACAATGATTTTTTATAACTCCTCTTCATAAAATGATCCATCGATAACGTCGCCATCGTAATCAGATAGTTTGTAGACTGGTGGTTGTCGTGGTATACATTCGGTTATAGTGAAGAACTCATCTGTGTAGTTTTGTTCATAACCCTTGGTAAAAGGACCCCTCATCTTTGATATTCTAACCACGTCGCCGATTTTGAATTTAAATACAGGCATCTTCTTACACACATTACCATACAAATTGTCATAGACGACCGGTTCATTTTCTTTGTTGACATCTACAGGCCTCATTTTAATACTTCTGTGATAACTACTGTTGTATCCTTGAATAATGTCTTGTAAAACATTGATGTAGCGTTTAGAGTTTATAGCTGTTAAATAACGCCACATCCGTCCTTTTAACGTTCTATTAAAACGTTCAATAACGCTTGCTTTCAATTCACTCCCGTGCTGAAATGGTAAATGTTGTGTTTTTTAGTTAGTTGTTGGAAATGCTTGTTAAAAAATTCCTTCCCTTGTCAGTCTTAATTTTCTGAGGGATTCTACCCTCTTGTAGTATTGAATTAAAGGCATTGGTCACCGCCAATCCAGTCTTGTTCTTTATACAACGTACCCATGCATATTTGCTAAACACGTCTATACATGTGAGAAGAAATTTAGTATTGTCATTTTCCGTAGAATATATTGACATATCTACCAGGTCCATTTGAAACTGTGTATCAATACCATAAACAACGACCCTATTCCTTTTAAAATGATGTCGCAGTGGTCTGTGGAGTGTATAAGCATCTTGACTGGCTAACCAGTCTGAAACTTCTTTATCACTTAGCAAATCACCACTTTCCTCTAATACACCACGTTTTAATCTACTCACACCCCCTAAAGAGCCGGGGTTTGATGGTGTGTAGTGCACCTTATGCAATTGCTCGGTCATGTTAACAGATCAGACACCACCTAAATAATGAAACAGTAATTCTATAAAAGTATCCTTTTATTTTAAAATCAGGGGTAATCATACAATACATGCTTAAATAGTCAAATAGAAACACCAACATCAACCAATGTCTAGATATTGTAGGAAATTAACGCATGTATCAGTATTTTTGTCAATCAGGTAATTAACCAGAGTATCAACATTTTCAAAGACATGACTATCACTCCTTTCGTTTCTTGACAATAACATCACACATGTATCCGTCACAAATGTACATAAGCATATTATATCAGATATTTTACAGACATTATCGCATTCAAACAATGAATTTAGAATGTTTTTAAGCAACAAACAGGGAGAATCATTCTGGTAGGCATAGACTTGTATCATTTCAGTCCAATTGTTTGATAGACCTCTGACTATATCCATGTGTTTCTTTAGACAAATCAGCCGTTTGTTAATATAGGCTTCATTTACAAGCTTGTTTTGTCCAGAACGTTCGTCATTAATGATCTTATACAGCATATTGGTTATTTCACATTGAAGTCGATGTCTCAGAATAAATGTAATCAGGCCAGTAGCTCCGCAGCAGTTCCCCATTGTTAGCATCAAACTTTGGACCCAGCCGAACAGCCTTTCCAACCGTCCACAGCATCGTAGACAGCCTGTTCACAGGTATCATTCACCAGCTTCTCACGGATTTCACGTACTCTCTGTAGAATGTTCGGCTCCTCTCTTAGTTCACACAACACGCCTACGACAACTCCATGGATTCTCTGAGGATGCGGTGTCAATCCAAATGGTTTTAAAGCCTGGCCGATGACTTGGTTTAACACAGGTTTAAACAGTTTACTGGAAATTTCTTCAAAATGAGTGTAAAAGAAATACTTGTCAGGATCAAACAAGCACGTGTGCTGGATCTGACTAGGGTGATCCACTTCACAACCGTAGCACAACTCTTTTAACTTTAAATCGAGGAGATGATCCAGAATGACCACTATGACTGCTTTTATGAAATTGAACCCCTTCACACCAATAATGCCATCCGCGTCGTCCTCTCCCTTAAGAGCTGCTGCATCCGGAAGTGGGCATCCTGATCCGTGGGATGAAATGAACGTTAGATTGCTGTAGCCAAGCTCCATGCAAAACTTGTCAAGCCAATGGCCGATGTCAGAAGACCCTACAACAGGGTCATCTCTTGCTGAAGTATCTGGGTCATTGGGTGATGCGACGGGCCCAGGAAGATATGTAGTAAAGTCTTGAGACATGTTGGTTTGAATGTTGGTTTGAAATGCGGTCAGTCACCGCCAGCCTTTAAGGTCTGTAGAAGGTGGGCGGTGTTACACGGTCACTCCCACGCTTTTTCGGGGGTCAAACAGGCTGACCTTAATTACATTGTATTGGTCATTTGCATCACACCATTTAAACAGTTTGTCTATCTTTGAAAAAACATCATTCAGTATAGGAATATCTTTCCACTGAAACGAAAACTTCATTTGGAAACATTCATTGTGCTCTGTCTCTGGGAAAGGACACCCTCTGTCACTGAGACCCTGTTTGTCCTCGCTGGTAAGTATGTAGACATGGTCAGCCACCCTCTTGATAGTGTGGTTACCAAACACACGGTCTCTTGGAAATGATTCTGGAGATGCTCCATTATTCAGATCCCTCCAAACACGATTGTAAAATACATCCCAGTCCTTTTCCGTGAAATACAAACAATGGTCTTCATCCATTGCATCACCCTTGTTGAATAACTTAACAGTACAAGATGTTCTGTCAAAGTCGTACACACACAACTGTGTGTTGTTTAGATGAAATTCATATTTCAGATCTTCTAACGGCTCATGGAGAGACCTGGTCATGCCTGGACCATGACATCTCCTCGGAGCCCAATATATCTTAGTAAGTCTTTTTACATCATTTAACATTGTTTTTTTAGGAGTGCTGGGAGCAGCCATTGCACAAGTGGAAATCACAAAATACTTGCTGAATAGTTGCAATGAACAAACCTAACCCTTTTTAAATACACCGATGGGGGTATCAGAACAGACACACCATATCACAGCATGTAGCCTACAACTACCGGAGGGAGGGGAGGGGAGGGGGGCGGAGGGAAAGGTCAAATGTATAGCAATTTAACCATAAATCAGGGCCATAAATCATTTTTTGTCACAACGTACATAATACATACTACTATTACTAAGTCAGCTGTCCCGAAAATAGAAATACCTCGATGGGCCAAAATTACAGGAGCCAAGATGAATACTACTGTTCCATTAACTGACAGCTAACTACCGTCACTAGGCAAAATGACTCATGAAGAGAACACAGATCTTTCATACAGTTGCAGGAGTCACAAACCCCATAAATTCATACCCCAAGAAAAAGTATCTTTAAAAAAGTACAAGCCAACTAAAGAACTCAAAAGCACCACAACAGTTCCAGTGATCTCATCAACATCCATTAGTTTTGGAAGAGGACAAGAGAAAGCAACTTTGCACAATGAAAACAAGTCCACGTTGTCTCCTTCTATTCCAAATCATGCTGTGAAGGCAGCCGACAATGAGTGGTTTACTAGTGTCCATACCCCTGCAGCTAAAACTTTTGAAGAGACACAACAGGAAAGCATTACTGAAGACACTAGCTTGAGCCATATATCAGATGACTCCCTTGAGAGCTCTCAAGCACAATCAGAAGAGATTCCATGTGCAAGTCCAGACAAAACAAGCAACCAATTTAAAACCACAGACACTGAAAATGTGCTTGAAACCATCGAAAGTCATTATGCAAAAAGCCAACGTGGTTCAGTGATGGAAGAGATTTTTGAAGGGTCTCACCAGAGTTCACTGGTTCCAACAGATAGGCCCAAAAGCTCTCAACTATTAATGCTTGCAACCACACAACCTAGCAGGGTTTCAGCTGATAGTATTAACAACAGAGGAGATTCAACTCCATCTAAAAAACCTTGGAGTCCATCAGGAAATGTTAATGTGCCACCATTTACAAAAGAAAACATACTTACTACAACCACAACAACAACTACAATAAAGCCCCCTACAGCACGTACACATATGCATGACCCAATTACACCCACTTCTGTAAGCAGGGTATGTGAAACAGACAATACAAATCACATTCCTGTCAGTCACAAATAAATATATGTTACCCTAGGTCATGAAACAAATGGTAAATTAGAAGTTAGAGGAACATACAGTAGAACAACTTCTCCAGTCCACAATTTTCTTATCAATCAGCTAGTGTTAAACCATATACTGTCAGTGGCACAAATTTAAACTCTAAGGAGACTAAATCTCAAATGTTAGAGGGAAGCATCCACAAAAAGGCCATAACAGAAGCACCCACAGCTCCATCACTATCTTCATCATTATCCTCACCACAGTACCAATCTCCTATAAGGCCAGGTGTTCAGAGTAGAGGCAAATTTTCTATACATTACAGCATATTAGGAGGAGCTCAACAAAGACAAACAGCAGTTCCTGAGGGTAGAGGAAGACCTCAAATAACCAGCACAGACATTATCTCTGTAACAGCACAGGCTGAAACTGATGCATATTTGCCTTGTTTTGCTGTGGGGAAGCCCAGTCCTTTCCTTTCCTGGACTAAAGTTTCTACATGTAGGCCAGAAGGGGTTTAGGACCTCATTCTTTAAACTATCACTTGAAATGTCCTTAAATTATTGTGGATTATTTGTTTTAGTAAGTATCTTTAATTCTTTCATTTTCTCACCTTCTGTGTAGTTCAAATATGTTATGACTTTCTTTCTTCCATCGGACACAAAAGTAGCCATAATCACACTACACTTCACACTTCCAAAACCTAAAGTAAAGAAATTTCACATACCACTGCGTACTGAAGTTCATAACCTCTCACCTGCGAATTTGGATGACAAGAAGACATGTGACCAATAAAATATCAAATGTCACACACTGTGACCTATTGGCTCAATATAAAGAATACATATTTTAATTCTGCATGTTTTTTTTTGTTGCTGCAGGAAAGTGACTAGATGGTATATTTTAAATTTGACATTATTTGTTATTCATAACTTATTATTTATTAAAGCCAAAAGCCTTCTAGTGTGACTGTAATCCTGTCCATTGTGGTGTCCAAAATAATTTTGAATGCTCAAAACCTAGTGTGACTTCAGCTTTAGGCAAAATGTCAGGGACTGACAGCACTATTACTGTGTGGGAAATAACATTTTTGAAAAACAAACAAACAAACAAAACATTATCCTCTTGTATAACATTTAAGAAAGTATGTCATAATGGGTAGAAATAAATTAACTCTCATGGAATCATGTTTAATCCATATACCAAGTGTTTTATACACTACTAAGTCAAAAGTCTGAACATTCATGACGGAATTTATGATTCTTAAATTGTGCTTGGAAATTAATTCTTACAAAACAAACAAAAAAAGTATTCCATTCTGAACTCCTATTTGGACATACCTATTTTTTTTATGTGGAAAATAGTAATGATAAAGAATGAGAAGGAGTGTCCTAATTTTTTCTCATAATGCATGTTGAAAGCTTTAAAATGATTTTGCGGTGTAAAATTGTTATTGTATTTACCTGCAGGAGCTAGTGTCGTACAGAAATCAAGGGTTCAGAGGTTTGAGGTCCTCTCTAATTGTCACGATCCCCTGTTGTCTGCCCCGTGTTTCACTTGTCTATTGTCATGCACTACATTTCCCATAGTTCCCTGCCTTCATCACTGCCCATGCACTTCATTGTTCTCACCTGTATGTCGTTTAGTCATTAGTGTGTCTGTGTATTTAAACCCTGTTTGTTCCTCTATCCCTTGTCGTTCGTTGATGCTTGTTGGTAGATGTTTGTATGTTTACGCTCCTATGTTTTGCCTACCTTGCCTGTCTTCCCGTGTTCGTTCCAGCCGTGTGTTTCCCTAGTTCCGTGTTCTTCTGTTGTGCTCGTGTTTTTGTTTCAGTTTTGTCCCCCCGTGGATGTTTACTTTTGTTACTGTTTATTTTGTATTCACTTTCATTTATAAAATAAAACCGCATGTAGATCCAGCCCCTTGTCTATCTCCTCCTGCATACATCATAACAGAACGAACGACCGCAAATGGATCTAGCGGTACAATAGGCAAACTTTAAACTCCTCAGCCTCAAACAAGAGGACCGTCCGGTTGAAGACCATATCCATGATTTCGTTGATCTGGCGAGTGTCGCGGACTTCCCGGACTCCTCCCTGGTAGTTTTCTTTCGAGGCAAACTGAACAGTTCGCTCAGGGAGCGGTTGCCACCGGCGACGTGCGGCTGGATGCTCCGCGATTTTGTGGAGGAGACGCTGCTGGCATGCGGCTCGCCTTTCACAGTGGATGTTGTGGAGGAGGATCCTGCCTCTCCTCCCACAGTGGTGACCCTCCAGTCGTCCATGGCTCGTCCTTTTTCGCCTGCCCCACCTGCCAGCAAGCCAACCCCCACGCCTGCCTTGATTAACGAGCCAGCGCTGCCAACTTCGTCCGCTCGTCGGAGGAGGAGAAGAAAGGCTTCCGCTTCCCAGCTCACGCCAGCCACGGTCAGCGAGCTAGCGCCTGAGCCAGCGCCTACGCCAGCCACGGTCAGCGAGCCAGCACCTGAGCCAGCGTCCACACCAGCCACGGTCAGCGAGCCAGCGCCCACGCCAGCCACGGTCAGCGAGCCAGCGCCCACGCCAGCCACGGTCTGCGAGCCTGAGCCCACGCCAGCCACGGTCTGCGAGCCTGAGCCCACGCCAGCCACGGTCTGCGAGCCTGAGCCCACGCCAGCCACGGTCTGCGAGCCTGAGCCCACGCTAGCCACGATCAGCGAGCCTGAGCCCACGTCAGCTACGGTCAGCGATCCAGCGTTGCCAGCCTCGTCCGCCCGGAGGAGGAGGAGAAAAGGAAAGGCCTCTTCCCTCCAGCCTCTGTCTACCTCTGCCAAGCAGCCAGCGCCTGTAGTCTCGAACGTCAGTGAGCCAGCGCCTGTAGCCTCGAATGTCAGTGAGCCAGCACCTGTAGCCAGCGCCTGTAGCCTCGACCGTCCCAGAGCCAGCGCCTGTAGCCTCAACCGTCCTTGAGCCAGTGCCCGTGACCTCGACCGTCCAAGAGCCAGCGCCAGTAGCCATGACCGTCCAAGAGCCAGCGCCCCTCGAGCCTTCCAAGGCTCCACCTCTCGAGCCTCCCGAGTCTTCCAGGGCTCCTCCTCTCGAGCCTCCCAGGGCTCCGCCTCTCAAGTCTTCCAGGGCTCCTCCTCTCGAGCCTCCCAGGGCTCCGCCTCTCGAGCCTTCCAGGGCTCCGCCTCCCGAGCCTCCCAGGGCCCCACCTCTCAAGTCTCTCGAGCCTTCCAGGGCTCCGCCTCTCGAGCCTCCAGGGGCTCCGTCTCTCAAATCTCTTGGGCCACCCAGGGCTCCGCCTCTCGAGCCTTCCAGGGCTCTGCCTCTCAAGCCACCCAGGGCTCTGCCTCTTGAGCCTTCCAGGGCTCCGCCTCTCAAGTCTCTCGAGCCACCCAGGGCTCCGCCTCTCGAGCCTCCTGCGGCTCCGCCTCCCGAGCATCCTGAGCCTTCCAGGGCTCCGCCCCTCGAGCATTCCTCGGCTCCGCCCCAGATCATCCTACGGCGCCACCTCCCTCGGCTCTGCCTTCAGAGCCTTCCAGGTCTCCGCCTCTGAAACCTGCTACGGCGCCACCTCCCTCGGCTCCACCTCCAGAACCCTCCAGGCCTCCGCCTTTAGAGCCGCCTATGGCGCCACCTCCTACGGCTCCACCTCCCGAGCCTCCAGAGCCTTCTAGGGCTCCGCCTCTAGAGCATCCTACGGTGCCACCTCCCTCGGCTCCACCTCCAGAGCCTTCTAGGCCTCTGCCTCTAGAACCTCCCTTGGCTCTGCCTTCTGAGCCTCCAGAGCTCTCCACGGCTCCGCCTCTTGAGCCTCCCTATGCTCTGCCTCCTGAGCCTCCCACGGCTCCGCCCCCTGAGCCTCCAGAGCTTTCCATGGTTCCGCCTCCCTCGGCTCCGCCTCCTGAGCCTCCAGAGCTTTCCATGGTTCTGCCTCCCTCGGCTCCGCCTCCCGAGCCTCCCTCAGCTCCGCCTCCTGAGCCTCCAACGGCTCCGCCCCCTGAGCCTCCAGAGCTTTCCATGGTTCTGCCTCCCACAGCTCCGCCTCCTGAGGCCCCTGAGCCTCCCACAGCTCCGCCTCCTGAGCCTCCCTCAGCTTCGTCTCCAAAGCCTCCCTCAGCTCCACCTCCTGAACCTGTCCCTGTCCTGTGGCCACCTCTCAGGCCTCCTGAACCTGTCCCTGTCTGGTGGCCGCCTCCTGAACCTGTCCCTGCCCTGTGGCCGCCTCCCAGGCCTCCTAAACCTATCCCTGCCTTATGGCCGCCTCCCAGGCCTCCTGAACCTGTCCCTGCCCCTTGGACTGCCTTCTTGCCCTCTGTGCCCCCTTGGACTGCCTTCTTGCCCTCTGTGCCCCCTTGGACTGCCTGTCTGCCCCTTGTGCCCCCTTGGACTATCTGTTTGCCCCTTGTGCTTCCTTGGTCTGTCTGTTTGCCCCTTGTGTACCTTCTTTTGTCTGCTAGCCCCCCTTCACTCCTTGGACGATTTTGTTTTTTTGGGTTTCTTTTGGATCGTCTGGAATCCGATCATTTTGAGGGGGGGTTATGTCATGATCCCCTGTTGTCTGCCCCGTGTTTCACTTGTCTATTGTCATGCACTACATTTCCCATAGTTCCCTGCCTTCATCACTGCCCATGCACTTCATTGTTCTCACCTGTATGTCGTTTAGTCATTAGTGTGTCTGTGTATTTAAACCCTGTTTGTTCCTCTATCCCTTGTCGTTCGTTGATGCTTGTTGGTAGATGTTTGTATGTTCACGCTCCTATGTTTTGTCTACCTTGCCTGTCTTCCCGTGTTCGTTCCAGCCGTGTGTTTCCCTAGTTCCGTGTTCTTCCATTGTGATCGTGTTTTTGTTTCAGTTTTGTCCCCCCGTGGATGTTTTCTTTTGTTCCTGTTTATTTTGTATTCACTTTCATTTATAAAATAAAACTGCACGTAGATCCAGCCCCTTGTCTGTCTCCTCCTGCATACATCATAACACTAATGGCACACTCGTAATCCACAATGTACTTCCTCTGGACCGAGGCCAGTACCTCTGCTGTGTCCAAAACCAATATGGAAAAGACGACCATGGTTAATTGAATTGTTCTGACTGAACAACCCAGAGTGTTGCAGCCACACTATAGAGAAACCACAGCGTACCTTGGAGAAACTTTTGATCTTGATTGTCAGTCTCAAGGACATCCTCAGCCTCGAATCACCTGGGTCCTCCCTGATAGGGCAATGGTACATTCTAGTGGACCTACTCATGGCATGTCTGTGCAAAGGGTCTCAGCGTCATCAAATGGAACGCTCACATAAAATCTGCTAGTCACACAGATCGAGGAATTTATAAACGCATTGCTAGCAATGCAGCAGGTGCTGATGCCATATCTGTTGGCTTGACTGTTGCTGCCTTGCCACCTATCATTCAACAGCCAAGACTTGAGAATATCACTCTTCCAGAAGGAAGCACTGCCTACTTGAATTGCACTGCTAGGAGTGCCCCTCCCCCTTCCATTGGCTGGGCCACCCCTGATGGCATGCAACTCCGTCCCTCTCAATTTATTAATGGACAAAACTTGTTTGTCTTCCCTAATGGTACACTTCATGTTAATAGTCTTGCTCTGACAGATACAGGGATATATGAATGCATAGTCACCAATGTGGTTGGCAAAATCCTCCACGGCCAGGATTACATTCTCATCATCTCAAAAAACAGATGTGGTCTATGGAAGAAGATTGTACCTGGACTGCATTGTGCCAGGGAATCCAGAACCAAGGATCATCTGGAGGACTCCATCCAAAAAGCTTGTGGATGCTCACTACAGGTAATATAAACACTTCACTAAGGCACATAGCCTGTGCAGGAATACACATACTGGGTTTATACACTTTGGGAAAAAATGTTCATAAGTATACATTCTGCTTTGACTGATCAAACAGGGTAGCATGCCAAACAAACACTCTAATAACTTCAAAATTACAAGCAATTCCACAAAATAATTACATAACTTTAAGTTATTTAGCAGTTTTTCTATACTAACAATACAAATGTAATTACAGTTATATTTTTGCTTATTAAAAATAGGCCAACTCCTGCACTTCTATTAATAGCAAGGCTACTTTTTTGTCATTAAAATTGAATTCAAACAGAAAATCTTTATATTTTAAAATTGTGCCTACATAGTCAAATTTGTATTTATTTATTTTATATATATATATATATTTCAGTTATGATCCGAGGATTAAAGTATCTGTCAACGGTACACTATCCATCCTATCAGTGACAGAGAAAGATGAAGGTGAATACCTCTGTGTTGCTCACAACAAAATCGGTGATGATTTTGTGCCCCTTAAGGTCAGCGTCCTAACAAAACCAGCCAAAATTCAGCAGAAGACAGATGTGGACAGGAGTGTTTTTCCTGCTTGATTGTGTGGCCTCTGGGCTACCCAATCCAAAAATCCACTGGGCATTGCCTGATGGTACCATGATCAACAATGTTATGAAGCATGAACATAATATTGGGAGTCGAAGTCGAAGATATGTTGTCTTTGACAATGGAACACTCTTCTTCAATGAAGTAGGGATACATGAAGAGGGTGACTATACTTGTTATGCTGAGAACCAAATTGGTAAAGATGAGATGAAAGTGCATGTCAAAGTAATTGCAGATGTGCCTGTGATTGAGAATAAGACACATGATGTCATCAGGGTTCTCTATGGAGAATCTGTCTCTCTGAAATGCATTGCCAAAGGTGAGCCAACACCTCTTATATTGTGGTTCTCTCCCACTAACACAGCCATCACTTCAGTTTCAGACAAGTATAATATATATACTAATGGGACTCTAGTCATTCAGAAAGTTCAGCGATTTGATGATGGGAATTATGCATGTCTGGCAAGGAACAGGGCAGGACCGCAAAGTGACCACAGTTGAAATCCTTGTCTCTCCTCCAGCAATTAATGGTCTCAGAGGCACCACAAATTTACTGAGAATGTCTACTATAAGAAATCAGCGGAAAGTGATTGATTGAGAGGCTACTGGCACCCCTGTTTCACTTGTCATGTGGGTTCTCCCAGAGAATGTTGTTCTCCCTGCACCATATTATGGGAGTCGAATGACAGTACATCGCAATGGTACTCTGGATATTAGCTCAGTGAGAATAGCAGATTCAGGCCAATTTGCCTGTATTGCTCGTAATACACCATCAAAGAGCAGGTTGTTATGCCATTCTTTCCAATGGAACCCTCTCTATTCAGCAAGCCTCTGTCCATGATAGGGGATCTTACACTTGCAGGGCTTCTAATGAAATTGGAAACTCCCTGCTCACTGTTCCAGTTATTATCATTGCATATCCACCAATTATTACTAGTGGCCCAGCTCCTGCCACCTATGCTAGAAGAGGAATAGCAGTACAACTTAACTGTGTAGCCATAGGTATACCCAAAGCAGAAGTGGCATGGGAGACCCCAGACCTTACATGGCTTGTTGCCAGCTCCCAACCACATCTGTTTGGGAACAAGTACCTCCATCCTCAGGGCTCCTTAATCATCCAGAATCCCACAACACGAGATGCTGGATTCTACAGATGTACAGCCAGAAATGTGGTAGGGGCTGATTCAAAAAGTACATACCTGTATGTGTACTGAGAAGCAGAGGACATCTCCTCTTCATATGCCCAAAGAACTGTGATGTTAAGCTGTCATCCAGCTTGACAGCTTTAACAGTTGTCAATATGAAATGTAGAATAGAATCAGCCCAAAGCAACATTACAAACATTACATTATTTTTAAAATGATTGTGGGCACTTAACATTACAATGTGTTAATTGTAGTAAGAAATGTAAAAGGTACTATTTTTCAAAAGCTAGCAGTGGGATTCATGTAAGCAACATAACCAATCTATTGATATTATAAGGCATCTTTCTACTTTTATTGTTTGACAATGACAGTTTATGTCAAAATGTATAAATGAAAAAGACTTTTATTCAGAATATGCCACAATTTTTCAGGGATATAATTATTGTAAAGATACTTCTTTACATATTTTCTTCAAGCATACTTGTCACTGAATGACATTCAAGCTCATAATCTGTTATCACACAAGTGTGGCTAAAACAGTTTATTTTTCTCATTAAGAATTAATCAAAAATAAGGTACACAGTCTACAATAGTGTCTGCATATGATTACTATGTCTACATACTGTAGGTCTGTTAAAGGATTGCACATTTTTTTACCACTTCGTAACACTTAGAAATGATTTGCATTTTGAAGACTAATGTATTTCTATTTTGTATATTTTTTTAATAAAGAAGACTTCATGTCAGTTTCATCTTAGCCCATCTGAGATTACACAAGGCGACCCATCAGTGTTTTGACAGTTATTGCAGACTTGCTCATATTACAATATTTGTTTTTATGCTATTAAGTCAGTTCAGTTCAATTTGGATTGCACATTTCACAATACAGTTTTTAAGCTGCTTTATATAAATCTTTTCTATTTTACACCACGTGGGCAAGTGAACACAAGAAAAAAAAAACTCCCTTATATGTAAAGGTGTAATACAAGTAATATGTTTATTTAAGAAAATATAACATTATTTATTGTATTAGTAAGTTAATGATTACATTGTAATGATAATGATAAAATTGTAATCTCCATCCTAATTGTAAAGTCCATCCTAAAACAAGGATGCAGGCAGTGGTCAGAGAATTGTCTCTTGGTGTGCAGTGATTCTTGAGATTATGGACAAAATATACAAATGTCATGTTTATGTTAAAAATAAATACATTCATAATAATAATTTATTATTTATTACTTATATTTTTAAATAACTTCATTAGAATAAAAAAAAACAATGCTCTATACTTGAAGCACATGTAATTGAACCTGTCTCCAGCAAGAGGTCACAATATTAAACTGCCAAACAAAATTTTTTAAAAATACAACAAATGTATAAATATAAATATCAAATGAAAGGTAGGGATCTGTAAGATATCAAACAATACATAAAGTAAACTTTAAATATTTTTCATAAAAACTGTCTGTCAGATGTTTTTAATAACCTGAATAAATCAGACAACGTCATGGCCAGCTATATCTCTGAGAACCCCTTTCCCACTTCCTGCTTTTGCTGGATGCAACATTAGGACACGTGGTCTGGTAAGTTTTATATTTTTTTTTTATACTTTTTAAACAAGCTGTCTCAGCTTTAACAAGTCAACTCCATCATTCCCATTATGATAATTTTGTTAGAATTGTGGGATAATTTTGGCATTTAATTCAGGTGATAGAGGCAGCTTTAACTGAGGAAAAAAATTGCTTAAATGCAACACATGCTTAAGATGGAAAATATTCAATTTTGTTAACTCTGTCAGATCTTTTAGAATACTATGAAAACAGGAAAAATTATAGAATGTATCTTATCACTTAACTCCTTTAGTGAACACCATTATTAGACAATGAAGGACAATACACTCTTGTTGGATGGATCAAATTAAAATAGCTTGCTTTTTAGTTTGTCTGACAGAGTTGACACAAATTACAGTAAACTGTAAGTTATGAAGTGAAAACATTTACATTTTCAGAAAAAAGCATTTTTATAAAAACCTGTTCGCATAAAAAGGTTAATTAGCTTAGACCTTTGTCTACAAAAATACCCATTTAAAATGAATTTAGTATTAAAAAATAAAAACAAAAACAATTTTTTGTCCCCTATCTCAAGAATCAGTGTGTGATATTTATTTTTTAAAATGCAGAATTAAGAAATCCAAAGATTGTTTGCGATTCTAGCAGAACTGACTAATGCAGCCTAACAACAAGATTGACTGCCAAATTAAGAGTATATCTGGCTAAAGAGATGGGTCTTTAGTCTAGACTTAAACTGTGATAATGCTGTCTGACATAGTACACAGAGAGGGTTTGTCAAGACATCTCAACAGATCCCACTCACATACGAAGAACCTTAAAAAAACTATATCTTTCTGTGGTTTACAGAAATGGGTAAGGAATCAGAAGGTAATGTTTTGCCAAGAGAGTGACTGAAAAAAAAAACCTAATCTGGGAGTCATTACACTGCCATGAAAATATGTTACAGACATATAAAACATCAGGGGGATTTGGGGCAGGAGTCGTATGGTTAATTATGAAGAGCTAATCTAAAAGGATAAATAAAGTCCCTTATTAATCTTGCATGCTAATCTGTAATAAAGAAAATTATTTACAGTATTCAAGGTTCTATATTACTATGGAAAATACCTTTAAAAACAAAAAGAAGATAACCTCAAGGTTTTTTGACCATTTGGTTTCTGTGATCACCAGCTGTTAAAAAGTCTGCTATACTAACATAATGTTCTGCTCCAGTGAAGACAGACATGAAGTTTGAACTCCACATCTTGTGCACACCTTGGCACTCTTGTCTGCACTTGTGGAGATGAGGCAGTCAAGGGATGACTGTAAAACATTGTATATCACTGTATGACATTTGAACCCAGTTGTCAAGGTCCTTATTCATAGTTTTGTTCAGACACTGTGGACTTGGTTTTGACAGAGGTTTTCAAACAAATAATTAACATGTAATATTATCTACAGTATATAGTATGAAAAGATCTGAAAATGTAGTTTGTAGTCATGTAGTTCATAATTCAAATTCAAAAGTTTGAATCCATTCTTTATTTCAGAAAACGTAGGTATCCCTTGATGGTATTTTTAATGGCAATAACAATGTGAACTTTCTCTCTATTGCCAAAACCATAGACGACTTAACTTTAACATTTTCTAACTAGTAAATGAGTACATAAAAACAGGGATTTTGTTTAATTTGTAATTGGGATGCTCCCTGACATGATGAAACAGGGAAGCTAACTCACTCTCTATCTTCAAAAAACGGCTAAAAACACATCTTTTCCAAAAAGCACTTAACCGGTCACTAAACAAAAAAAATTAAAGAAGAATTTTAAAAAATTATTTACATTTTTGTTGCACTTAAATCTGTTTTGTATACTATTCTGATGATAGTGAAACTTTGTAATATGGCACTTTTTGTACCACTGTCTCCCTAAGATGATTCGCTGATGTTCTTCCTCTTTTGTAAGTCGCTTTGGATAAAAGCATCTGCCAAATGAATAAATGTAAATGTAAACCGCTGACTAAACTGAGATCGTATCCACTCTCTGGTTCTTAGATGTTGCTGATTAGTGCAATTGTCTAGGTTACGGCTGTAACCTCCGTTCCCTGATGGAGGGAACGAGACGTTGTGTCGGAGAAGCGACACTAGGGGTCTCTCTTGAGCGCAGAATATACCTCTGATCCATTGAAAAAAGGCCAATGAGAAGTTGGCAGTCAGTATTTGCATACCCCGCCCCCGGACATACGGGGTTCATTTAGAAATTTTCTTCGGAGCCGATGGTTGTGCATGCTGTTCGCGTGATAACACACCCGTTCCTGTATTCCTCTGATGCTACTGCATGCTCTTGGATTAAGGGGGCATTACAGCGGCGATTCTTCTCCTTGCACAGCAGTGCATATTGCCCCTGGGCGCTTCAACAGCGCAGTATAAAACTCAAACGAGTTATTAAAAGAGTGATTTTCTTTAAAAGAGTAATTTCCTCTAAAAGAGCAAAATACACAGCGGCGTTGAACGTCCTTTTCAGGACGCGTCTTTATAAAGATGCCTTTCCGCCCCTGTGTAGTTCCTGGATGCGGTAGAGTGCTCTCCGCTTCAGACGGCCACAGGCATTGTCTCGTGTGTCTGGGCAGCGATCACACCGAGGCTGCGTTTGTGGATGGTTCATGTTCTCACTGCGAGAACATGACCATGACAACGTTGCGGTCACGGCTCTCTTACAACCGTAAGCAAGCCACTCCAGCCGCCCCTCGCATTGCTCCTTCTTCCCACGGGATTGAGGACGGTGCGAGTGGCGCTGGAATCGATTTGGGGATGGCAGCGGGTGCGGCTCCGTTGGGTACCCCCCCTCGGACCACCCGTCCCCCGGCACACTCGTTGACTCCCGTCCGTGCTCGAGGCAACAGCGGCTCGCCTCACAGCCAGCTCGCCTATCCTCGCCTAGCATTGGAGTGCGCGGTGTCTGATGCCGATGACTCCCTTGGGCTGCCGCCTTCAGGCCAGCACGCCCAAGCCGAGACTGACGCTCAGATGTCCGACATGCTTTCCCTGGCCGCTGCCAGCGTGGGCTTGGACTGGAACCCCCCGTCCTCCCCACAGCCATCGCGGTTGGATGACTGGTTCCTGGGGTCCAGACGCCGCTCACAGCCACGCCCCCCCGGTCCCGTTTTTCCCGGAAGCGCACGATGAGCTGACGTCGCTGTGGAGGGCACATTCACCACACGACATCACAAAGCCACACGCTCATCCGCTCTCGCTACCCTCAACGGCGGAGCGGCCCACGGGTACACGGCGATTCCCCCGGTGGACAGGGCTGTTGCGCTCCACTTATGCCCCGGAAATCCTACCACCTGGTGGGGTCGCCCTGTACTCCCTTCCAAGGCCTGTAGGACAACATCCTCGCTGACAGCGAAGGCCTACAGTGCCACAGGGCATGCCGCTTCCGCCCTGCACGCCATGGCCCTCCTGCAAATCCACCAGGCTAAGGCACTTAAAGAATTGCACGTGGGTAGCCCTGATCCCGACGTGCTGCAGGAACTGCGCTCAGCGACCGACCTCACCCTTAGAGCCACGAAGGTCACAGCGCAGTCACTCGGGCAGGCGATGGCCACCCTCGTGGTCCATGAACGACAGATGTGGCTGAACTTGGTCGAGTGCATGAGACCGACAAGGTTCGCTTTCTCGACGCCCGAATCTCCCAGTTCGGCCTCTTCGGCGACACCGTTGAGGACTTTACCCAGCAGTTCTCTTCGGTGAAGAAACAGACGGAGGCGATCTCTCATATCCTGCCCCGCCGCCATGGGCCATGCCCTGTCTGCTCGCCGAGGGCGTCCCCCTGCGAAGAAACAACAAGCTGCTCCGCCTCAACCTGGGCCCAGCTCTCAGCCCATGCGTCAAGCGCTCCTCAGGAAGCAGATGCCCCCGTGTCTCACAGACCCCCTCGAGGACCCGGAAGGCTCCCAGGCGCACCTGAGACAGACGACCCAGAGCCCAAGACGTTAACTCTGGAGATGGTAAGACCACTCCGTCCCCCAGTGGAGGGCCGGGAGGAGAATATTCTTTTGAATTAATTTAATTTGCCGCTCCCCTTAACCGGGGCCGCGGTACCCAAATTCTCAATAAAAGAGCTATTTCCTTTGTCTCTGGGTCATCTGGCCCAAAAAATGCCGTTCTCACGGCACTATGCCACCAGATCTCAACAGTCCTGGCATGCTGGATACGGTCCCAGATCCGCCTTCAGCCCCACGACTGTCCCCCAGCCGGCCGGTTCTGATGAGTCCAGAAGACGCCATTACAAGACCTCCTCAGTCACAAACCCGTCCCCTGCCGGGTGTGCGGAGCAAGGTAAGTGCTTCGAGTCTTTTCTCAGCACCAGAGACTCGGGACGCATCCTCGCCTCCCGACGGCGTACTACCTGCTCCGCCCCACCGAGTACGTAAAAAATACTCGTCCCCTTGGTGCCCCTAGCACGGAGATTGGATGCGTGGCTCTCACTTCCCAACCCGTCACGCTGGCTGGCCCAGACCATCCGACTCGGTTACGAAATTCTGTTTGCCAGGCCCCTGCCCCCCTTCGCGTGTGTCCACTTTACCACAGTACACGGCGAACATGCCAAATTCCTGCACGTGGAGATCGCTACACTTTTACTCAAAGACACCATAGAGCCTGTCCCTCCAACCAAAATGAAGAAGGGTTTCTACAGCCCTTACTTTATTGTATCCAAGAAAGGCGGTGGCTTAGGACCGATCTTGGACCTGTGAGTTTTCAACCGAGCTCTGCTCAAACTCCCGTTCAAAATACTCACGCACAAGTGTATCTTAACATGCATCCAGCACCTAGATTGGTTCACAGCGGTAGACCTGAAGGACGCGTACTTCCACGTTTTGCGGTTTGTGTTCGACGGCCAGTTGTTCCAGTACAAAGTCCTCCCCTTCGGCATGTCTCTGTCCCCTCGTGTCTTCATGAAAGTCGCAGAGGCAGCTCTTGCCCCGCTCCGAGAAGCATACTCAATTACCTCGACGACTGGCTCATACTGCCACACTCCTGAGAGTTACTATGCCCTCACAGAGACCAGGTGCTCAAACACCTCAGCCGCATGGGGCTTCAGGGCAACCGAGAAAAGAGCAAGCTCACCCCGGTTCACAGCATCTCCTTTCTCGGCATGGAGTTAGACTCAGTCTCAATGTCCGCACGTCTCACCAACGAGCGTGTGCAGTTGTTGCTGAAATACCTTGCCAAATTCAAGCCTGATTCAAGGTTGATGCATATGAGACCGCTTCAGCACTGGCTTCAGACTCGAGTCCCGAGGCGAGCATGGCGCCGCGGCACGCACCGTGTGACAATCACCCCCGCCTGCCGCAAAACACTCAAACCCTGGACAGACCTCTGCTTTCTAAGGGCAGGTGTGCCCCTGCAGCAGGTGTCCCGATGTGTCCTGGTCACTACCAACGCCTCCAGATTGGGCTGTGGCACCATGTGCAAAGAGCATGCAGCTGCGGGCCTTTGGAGAGGGGCCCGCTGCGCTGGCATATCAATTGCCTAGAGCTGATGTTTTCTTTGCCCTGCAGAAGTTTCTCCCATTAATTCAAGACAAACATGTCCTAATCAGGTCAGAAAGCACCACTGCGGTAGCGTACATAAATCGCCAGGGCGCTGTACGCTCCTGCCACATGTCACGACTCACCCGTCGTCTCCTTCTTTGGAGCCGGCAGTGACTCGCTGCGTGCCACTCACATCCCCGGCATCCGCATCCAGACCTTTGCAAACTCCACGTCTGGTCCCTGGACAGAATGCGGAAGATCTAGCTGGTCTAAACCTACCGTCGTAGACACGATCAACCAAGCTAGAGCCCCTTCTACCAGGCAGCTCCACGCCCTGAAGTGGCGCTTGTTCACAGATTGGTGTTCTTCCCGGGCTGAAGACCCACAGAGGTGCGCAGTTAGGTCAGTGCTCTTATACCTGCAAGAGAGGCTGGAGGGGAGGCTGTCCCCATCCACCCTAAAATTGTATGTCGCTGCTATTGCGGCTCACCACAACGCAGTAGACGGCAAGTCCCTTGGTAAGCACGACTTTATCATCAGGTTCCTAAGAGGCGCCCGGAGGTTAAATCCCTCCCGGCCAAGCCTGTTCCCCTCCTGGGATCTCTCAGTAGTCCTCGCGGGCCTCCAGAGACCTCGCTCCCTGGACTCAGGGCCCTCTCTCATAAAACTGCACTTCTGATCGCGCTCGCTTCCATCAAGAGGGTCGGGGACCTGCAAGCATTCTCTGTCAGCGACACTTGCCTGGAGTTCGGTCTGGCAGACACTCATGTGATCTAAACCGGGCTACATACCCAAGGTTCCTACCACGCCCTTCAGAGACCAGGTAGTGAACCTGCAAGCACTGCCCCGGGAGGAGGCAGACCCAGTCCCTTCGTTGCTGTGTCTGGTACGTGCTTTGCATACCTATCTGGACCGCACGCAGAGCTTTAGACGTTCTGAGAAGCTCTTTGTATGCTTTGGGGGACAGCAGAAAGGAAATGCTGTCTACAAACAAAGGCTTTCCCACTGGGTAGTAGACGCCATTTTATTGGCCTATCACACCCAGGCCATGCCCCCCCCCCCTGCGGGTCCAAGCTCACTCAACAAGGAGTGTTGCGTCCTCGTGGGCACTGGCCAGGGGTACCTCCCTGGCAGACATTTGTAGAGCAGCGGGTTGGACAACACCCAACACCTTTACGAGATATTACAATGTCAGGGTTGAGTCAGTTTCATCCTGTGTTTTCTCAGGTCCGAGCCAGTAGAACTCGGTAACACGCTGATGGGCTGGCCAGGTGAATCGCTTGCATATAGCGCCCTTTCCCTCGGTTGAGGTAAAATTGTGCGTCTTTTTTTCCCAGGAGATTCCACTTCTCGAATCACTGGTCGGTTCCTCCCTAGCCCTCATGGGTCCGCAGTTCAGCGGAGGAACTTGCCGACCCAATCCACTGCGGGTACTCAATCTACCCTGTACTGGAATAGGTGCTCCACAGGGTGAGGACTCCTACTCGGACTCCCCCTGTGTGTATTCTCCGCCATACGGTCCCCTTACGAAGCGGACCCGCATTTTTCGGTCGCCGTGTTGTAGCAACTCCCCCTCGCTGAGGCTGGATCTACCACCGCGCCACTCCCACCTGTCACCTAAAAACACATGTGATGATTTACCACTTTACCTCCCCGTCTGGTAGGTGTGGTCTCCGCAGGGTCTTTTCCCCCTGAAATAATAGGAAATTGGGTAAGACCCCCTTCCCTCGATGCATGTAAGGGCCCCGGCCGTCTATTGCTCTATGCGAGAAACATAGAGAGAAAAGAGGCCCGGCCAGGCTTGGCCCGTTCCCAGGTTGGCGAGCGTCGCCTTGTTCCTCTGTCTAGGGTAACCAGAAGGACTCAGACGACTTTTTTGGGGCATTGGGGAAGGGTACGTGCAATCTGATACAGCCGGTCGTTTGGCACGTAAAAACACCTGCCCGCTCCTGTGTCAGCAGAACACGTACACGGCTCAGCGCATGACGTGATTTAAATTGGACCCCTAGTGTCGCTTCTCCGACACAACGTCGAAGAGTGCGACAGACGGGGAAAGTCTAGGTTATGGATGTAACGTCCGTTCCCTGATGGAGGGAACGAGACGTTGTGACTTCCCGGCCACGTCGCTGAGCCGAGCCGCTGTAGTGGTCAGACCATTTCCGGCTCCTCAGAAAAATCCTGAATGAACTCTAGAATTTCCTCGCCTTTATACCCGTATGGGTATAAAGGGGCGGGGTATGCAAATACTGGCTGCCAACTTCTCATTTGCCTTTTTTCATAGATCAGAGGTAAATTTGGTGCTCAAGAGAGACCCCTAGTGTCGCTTCTCTGACACAACATCTAGTTCCCTCCATCAGGGAATGGAGGTTACATCCGTAACCTAGACGTTCGGTAGTGACAAATTTTGGGAGACAAAAAAAAACAAACTTTCTTCTAACTGAGTTTGAACAAATTTGGAAGAATAGTCAAAATGTGTAAACTCGTAGAGATATTAGAATTATATAATTGCCTGTTAAAATCAAGGAAAACTCAATTAGTACCCATATTAGCAAATAAATGATCTATTTTATAAATGGTTTTATAAATTCTATTTTATCAAACCTATTTTATACATTTCTAAATGGTTTATATTGCTGGATAAAGAAGATTGGTGGTGGAATGAAGAACATTGGTGGTACTAGATAGGTGTTCTCTGCCTGACCTCTAGCGGCAAAAGATGCCTGTGCAGGGCAATGCAACAAATAAAGTGCTGCAGTAAATTGTTAGGCACATTTCCCTCTTGGTTCAAAAAGATTTGTTACATTTCAGCTTATACTAATTCACAATAATCTCATTCTCCTAAAGTTCCCTAATGGAATCCTCACATAATTAAGATACAGTATTATTAAGTATTTGATTCATATAGCTTTACTAACAGGTCTAGAGTTTGAGATTAACTTTAAAGGTTTCTTAAAGCTGCAAACAATTAATTAACACAGCAAAGGCTTAATTACACAGTATCAAATATGCAGGAGCTCAATCACAGTAAAGGCAACATTACACAGATAGCATCAAATATGATATATGCTTTGAACACAGGAACTCAATAATGAAATATGTATTAACAGTTACATTAATATATTTGAGACATATCACTTAAGTGAATTTTCAGTATGAACAGGTGGTTGTAAATATAAACTAGAGAGGTAGAAAAAATGGCTATATTTGAGGTCATGAAAATGTAACAGTTTAGATAATGATGAACATACAGTACAGACAATAATTAGATCTTATGTGCTATATATTCACATTATCACAAATCTATACACATACACTGTTAATCAAGGAATCGGTCAAGTTTCCTCTTGATGTTGTCGAAGGCATCTTTGCCCATGTAATCAATGTGACCCTCTTCCCACATGCGTCGATGTGCCAGGTTTTCCTCCTCTGTCTCGGCTGGGATCTGAAATTCATGGGGCAATATGATGTAATTCAACGGTTATACTTTATATTAGGTGTCTTTAACTACTATGTACTAACATTGAAATACATACAATACAATACAATGCATTTACTCAGATGTACAGGTAGGTTTACGAGTAGGGTCAGAGGTTAGAGTTAGGTTTTAGGGCAAAGGTGGAGCTTAGGGTTAGGTGTAAGGTTAACAGTGTAACTACAAATATAATTAAATGCAAGTACCTTAAATGTCAGTACAATGCAACAACACCCATATACATAAGTACATCATATCAAAGGCTTAATTACATAGTAGTTAAAGACACCTACTATAAAGTAGGACCAATTACATTTAATTACCATATAATAATAATACTAATAACAATATGAAAATTTTGGGGAAATCCTGAAGGGCATCCATTTAAGATTTTAAAAACTGATCTCACGTGCCACCATCAGATGGCAGTAAATGCACTAATATTCTCAAAAACCAGACCTAACTAAAAAGATCACATTGCATTTTAAAATACTCATAATTAGACTTAAGTTACCTTTGTATGTATTATGTGATTACATATTAATCAGGCAACTGCTGTAAATTGTTTATAATTTACTGATTTCCCTAATTGTTCTTTTTAAAAATTCTAATTCTAAATCAGCATATTGCTGATAAACATTCAGTAAGTCTTGTGAGTGTTTTTGAATGAGAGGAGGAGGGTTGTGGAATTGCACACGCAGACCTGATATTAGCCATTATCAAGGAAGCCAGGGGTGGACAAATTAAAAAGTGGCCCTGGACTTTGTGGCCCAGAGCAGCTGTAATGATGAGTCATTAGGAGTAAATCACCAGCAGCAGTAATATCAAAGGCAGTCCAAAGGGTATTCAATATACAGGCAAGAGATCGGGGCAAGCGGCAGTCTTTGACTGAGGAAACCACCAAGTAGCCTCTCTGCACGGCACGATCAAACACTGTGAAGTCAACTGTGCCAGGGATCTGAACTCTTGCTCAGTAGGGAGAGTGCCAGGTCTTAGCAAGCTGCACATGGATTGCTTCAGAAGATATGGATTAAAACACTGCAGTTTTCTGGATTACTTTTATGCTGCCTTTATGTGCTTCACAGTTTTGGTCACCACTCACTTGCATTATATGGACCTACAGAGTGGAGATATTTTTTCTCAAAATATTTGTTTGTGTTCTGCAGATTATAGAAAGTCATACACATCTGGGATGCCATGGGGTAAGTAAATAATTTAGAGAATTTTCATTTTGGGTAAATTATTCCTTTAATCAATTGTGCGTACTCTTGCATACCAGTGATTACCCCTCCATGTACCATAGGTTGCTGAACCCTTGAGTACAGTCACAAAAATACAATGCAGTGTAAAAGGACTCTGTTCGCCGCCACACAAAAGGGAGAAGACATTACAACTCGCTGATAAAAGTACAAGATGTTGAAGCAGGGCCATCGCTAATGGGGTGAAAGGTGGTGACATTTCTAGGGGCCCACAAAAACACTAGTAGTTATGCTATAGGTCCCTACACCATGACTACATATCATATAGATAAAGCACAAGAAAGTATTGAGAGAAAAAACAAAAACAATGTAAAATCATGGTATCAGAAAAGACTGGATAAAAATGAGCTGGAGGCCAGAAGAACTCCAGGAGCTCAGTCTATCAAGACATGTAAGACAGGTTCGCGCACAGTAGGGACATCAAACGGGATGGTTTCTGATATCATCTAGTCAAAATCCCCGTCTTGGGGAGGTATTAATGTAAACAGATTTGGTTTGTATAATGCGCAGGAAAACAATTGGATGTGTGTCAAAACATGGGATGCATTAAGCTTTGTAAATGCGGCATTACAGACCTGCCACTGTCTGATATGTTTTACGAAGACAACAAGAAATAAAGTCATCAAGAAAAATACAAAACAGCTTTATGCCCTTGGCTGGGTAACGTTTGTAGCTATAAGTATCAATATTTTATTTACTTGTATTTACTGAAATACTTAATACTTCTACACCTAAAAGCCTTTAATAACTTTTTATTCAATTGCTTGGATGTCTTTCTTTGTTATTATTTTGTTAATTACTGTTTGTCTGAAAAATTGCTTGAAAACCCTGAAACAAAGTTTACTTAAGAAATTATTGAAGTTTAAATGCCTTTGCTTTGATGTTCTTCTGCCCTCAGCTGAGTGTGTAACTACTCAGCCTATGCAGCGAGCTAAACAATACAACAATGATAGGCGGTTCCAGGAATGACAAGACTCAGTTTTCTTCTTAGTGTCTTTACTGAAGACTTCTCTTTCTCACTATCTTCCCTTCTTGTTGTTTTTACTGTAAAAAGATTATGGCATGTTAACGCTTCTCGAAGATATACGGGGGGACTGAGAGGAGAGTAGAAATGTAATCGCCTCAGGAACACCCTCACACCGCGTGAGACCAACTTTTCTGCCTGCTGCTTCCGCACAACACTACTGAGCGTTTTTTTTACTAGCGCACGCGAGAAATCCTAGAAGAAACCCAAGACCCGCTAAAGGAGATACTGACCCCCAGAGGTGGGACAAAGAAATACATCGGCGAACTAATGCAATGCTAGAGAGCATAGAGAGCCAGAACACTCCCCGCCTGACATCAGGAAGATGTCATCCATAAACAGCATGTGAATACAGATAAAATACAATAAACCAAGATGCCTGATTTTTTTTTTTTTTTTTTTTTAAGCATTGTCCTTGGACACCAACAACACAACCTCACTTATAGGTCTTATGTAGGCTCTGAGTTCACCCTTGCGGAAAATCTTCACCTCTACTTTCCTAACAAATTTTGGTGATGAGTCCAAGTGGCCAGTTATTCCTATGTTCAAGTGCCTCCTTTAGCAGAACAACATCTCCTGTTTGTAGATTTGGTTTCACTGTTTTCCATTTGCGGCGGTTCTGAAGTCCTGAGATGTATTCCCCCTGCCATCGGCTCCACAAAACATTGGCGAGGTATTGCACGCGCCTCCATTGCGCTCTGAAAAGATACCTGCTTACAAACTGACCTGGTGGAACCGGTGGGGTCGCAACGTTTTGTGTTAGTAGCATAGCAGGAGTAAGAATGGCCGGGTTTTCTGGATCTGATGAAACTGCTGTGAGTGGACGAGCATTTACTATCGCAGTGACTTCAGCCATTAATGTCACTAATATCTCATGAGTGAGTCTTGCATGTCTATGTTCCAGGAGCATTGCATCGAGTATTTTACGTGTGACCCTAATCATGCGCTCCCAGGAGCCACCCATATGAGATACATGTGGGGGGTTAAAATGCCATTTGTAGCCAGAGTCTTTTAGAAAGCTGTGAAGTTTGCTGTTGTGACACCCCTGTTTGTCTATCTGCAGTTCTTTGCAGGCGCTTACAAAATTTGTCCCACAATCGGATCTAAGAAGCTTGACTGCACCCCTGATGGCGAAGAAACGACGCAGGGCATTTATGAACGACGTCGTGTCCATTGATTCTATAATTTCAACATGAATGGCGCGTGTGCTCATACATGTAAATATGACTGCCCATCGCTTAGCATCCGATTGCCCACCACGTGTTTTTCTGACCATGACAGGCCAGGGGCCGAACACATCAAGGCCTACATGTGTGAAAGGAGGGTCCGTGGACAGCCTGTCCTCTGGTAGCTCAGCCATGATCTGTTCCTGCTGTCTCCCCCTTAGTTTGCGGCATGTGACGCAGTTGAATATCACTCTGCGTATTGCTCTTTTACCTCCCACAATCCAAAAACCTGCAGTCCTTACTGCCCCTTCAGTAAAATGTCTGCCCTGGTGGCATACTTTCCCATGGAAGTGTTTTATAATAAGCTGAGCAAGGTGGTGCTTTCCAGGGATGAGTATGGGATTTGTTACGTCCGATGTCAACTTCGCGCGTTTTAGCCTCCCACCCACTCTGAGGATTCCATTCAAATCAACAAACGGGCTCGGTTTGCTGAGTGGGCTTGAGTTCTTAAGGGGTACACCTTTTACAACTTGTCTCATTTCTTCGGAGTAAACCTCCCTTTGAACAATGTGAATGACAGTATACTTGGCCTGGTTAAGTTGCTTTTCGGATGAGTGTTCGTTACAGCTGTGCCAGCCATGACAGGAGCTCTTTGGGTTCAGCTTGAACGACTGGGCAATGTGTTGGAGTTTGGATATAGCTCTGAGTAGTACATACCAACTCGAAAACCTTTCAAATCTGATGCTACTGAGTCCATCCTTTGAGATAGTGGTAGCACATGTAGTAACCTCAGGTCGCAATTCGCTGTCAGTTTCTGGGTCTACAAGATCAAACAACTCTGCCTGTGCTTGACTTTTTCCCAAGTTGGAAAGGAAAGCAGGTCCACTGATCCATGTGGAGTTAGAGAGCTGCTCAGCGGGCAGTGCTCGTGTGGCATGATCGGCAGGATTTAAATGAGTGGGCACGTAATGCCACTGGTGGGCTTGTGTGAAGCACCTGATGCGTTCTACTCTGTTGTGCACATAAACATGAAAGCGTCTCTTTTTGTTAAAGATGTAACCGAGCACTACTTTGGAGTCTGTGTAGAAGCTCACATGTTCGACTGCGATGTCTAGCTCCTCCAGGACTAACTCGGCAGCCTCAACAGCCAGGACTGCTGCGCAAAGTTCAAGTCTGGGTATAGTGATGTCTGGTTTTGGGGAAAGCCGTACTTTGCCGAAAAGGAAACCCACTTCACTGTGTCCATCTCTATCCGTGAGTTTGAGGCAAGCAACAGCGCCCACTGCCTTAGTGGAGGCATCACAAAAGACATGGATCTCCTTAGTTAGAGCTGCAGATAGTGGTATTGAGGTGTACATTCTGGGGATTTCAAGTTGTTGTAGATATTTGAGGGAGTCCTTCCATTGTTGCCACCGTTGTAATTTGTCTTTAGGCAGTTCGGTGTCCCATTCACAAATGTCAGTGGAAATGTCTCTCAGTATGGCCCTGCCTTCTACAATGACTGGGACGGCAAAGCCAAGTGGGTCGAACACACTATTAATGACTGACAGCACTCCCCGTTTAGTGAAGGGCTTTTCATTGACTGTTACCTGAAACTTGAACAGGTCTGTGGACAAGTCCCAGCCCAAGCCTAAGCTGCGCTGCATGGGTGGGGTAATCTGCCCGAAGTCAAGGCCCTGCATGTCCTTTGCAAGGTCCTCACTTGGAAAGGCACTTGTGATGAAAGGACAGTTGGCTGAGATTTTGTGCAGGTGTATGTTACTCTGAGCCAGCATCTTCTGAGCTCTACGGAGAATGTCAATGGCCTCATCTGTGGAAGAGAATGATTTTAGTCCATCATCTACGTAAAAGTGACGTTCAATGAACTCTCTTGCATCACTGCCGTATTCCCTTTCTCCCTCCATCGCGGACCGTTTCAGTCCATAGATTGCCACTGATGGGAAGGGGCAGTTCCCAAATACATGCACTCTCATCCTGAATTCCTGCACTTCTCCATCCAGATCGTGGTTTTTGAACCACAAGAAGCGAAGGTAGTTGCGGTGGTCCTCTCTGACTAGAAAGTTGTGAAACATTTGCTCCACGTCTGCCATGACTGCGTATGGGTCAAACCTGAAACACATAAGAACTCCCACAAGAGTGTTATTGAGATCTGGCCCTTTTAGTAGCACGTCATTGAGAGAAACATTGTCGTATTGTGCACTTGAATCAAAGACTACCCTAATTTTCCCTGGCTTTTGATGGTGGTAAACTCCGAAACTAGGGAGATACCAGCATTCTTGGTCTGGAGTAAGAGCAGGAGCTGGTTCGGCGTGGCCCTTACTGAAGATTTTATCCAAAAACTCAACGTAATGCTCCCTCATTTCAGGTTTCCTTTTCAGCGTTTTGCGGAGCGACATTAAACGACTGAGGGCCTGGTCCCTGTTGTTGGGCAAACGCTGTCTGGGGGTGCGGAATGGGAGTGGAGCTACCCAATTATTTGCATCATCTTTTGCAAAGTCTTTGTGCATAATTTCCAAGAACAAAGCATCTTCTGCTGAAAGTGCCACTTTGTCATCGTCTGCTGTTTGCTGGAAAATATGTCTGCCCAATTCAACTTGTGTCTTATCAAGTGTATGACAGCTTTCTGTGTATTTGTCTTTGATATAGATTTTGTTTTCACAGGGGCTGAGGAAGGTAGGGCAGCCATTGTTAAGAATGTTCGTCTTAAAAGAGTTCACTGTGGGTTTGTGGGCACCTGAGAGGCAGACATCACCTATAACTACCCATCCCAGATCAAGGCGTTGAGCGTAAGGCGCACTGTTTGGACCATTCACCTGACTGCGGACCTTGTGAGCTTGGATGATGTCCCTGCCCAAGAGGAGAAGGATTTCTACTGATGGGTCCAGAGGAGGAATCCGCGAAGCGATTGCCTGTAGATGAGGGTGAGCCGACACAGCCTCAGAGGTGGGAATCTCGTCCCTGTTATCTGGAATCTGATCACATTCTGTTAGTATGGGCAGCAGCATGGACATTTACATTCTCAATAACAAAGTCACTGGCTCTGCGCCCTCCAGTCTCTGATAAACCAGCGCATGTTTTCATGGTGTATGGGTGTATGGTACCTTTTACCTTAAACATGTCAAAGAAGGCGGACCTGGCTAAGGATGAATTACTTTGATAATCTAACATGGCGTACATCCTCCTCTTCTCTTCAGGGGATGTGCGGGGATACACGTTGACTAAACAAATCTTAGCGCAGGATTTACCTTTGAGACCTTGGCCACACACTTCTGTGCAACTGGTTGTAGTTACAGGGCTCGGGGAATTGGACACGTGAACATCACTGTTACATTCTGAGCATTGGATAATGGCTTTACAGTCTTTAGCTCTGTGACTTGTGGAAGAACAACACTTATAACAAATAGCATGTTCTTTGAGAATACCTTTTCTTTCGTCAAGTGTTTTTGATCTAAATCCCCTACATTTAGCGAGTGAATGGGGCTTGTGGTGCATAGGACATTGCTTGTCTGGATTGGAAACGGATGTTTGGGCTGTGCCGTTTGTTTGACTGATATCTGTTTTGTTCACTGCAACAGGAACTCTGTATCTGGTTGTTTTTGCCAGTGTCTTGTCAACCTTTGGAGCTAATATGTTTGAACTTTGTAGCATAAAGCTAGGGTCTGTTTTCATTTCGGCATAGTCATTTACAAACTGAACAAAATATGAGAAAGGTGGGTATACTGCACCATTGTCTCTTTTGTATTTTGTCCCTTGTTTCACCCATGACTCCTGGAGTCCATAGGGGAGCTTTTCAACTATCGGGTTTATCCCCCTTGGGGTGTCAAGAAAGCTAAGGCCTGGCAAATAATTTTCACTTTGAGCATACTCTAACTCTAGCAGAAGATCTGCAAGCTCCTGCAGCAGATGAGCGTCTTTATTGGATATCTTTGGAAAAGTCTGTAAGCATTGGAAGAGTGACGCTTCGACTACCTCTGGGGAGCCATAACTCTTGTCTAGACGCTGCCACAAACGGTGAGCAGATCGCGGCGTGCTAGGTAGGCTGCTAGATCCGACAGTTCAGTCTGTGGAGTCACTGAAGGTCTAGGCTGGGGTGAAATGTCCATTTTTATGTGTGTAGGAGGGGACTTTAGCTGCTCCCTGTCTACAAAATCAGTGAGATGTTCACCTGGAGAGGAAGCGACTGGTGTTCGGCTCTGTTGTAGATGGTGAGAGTCGTCATGACCGACCAGTTGTCCTGTGTCGGGCCTTTCTTCTTTGACCTCTGAACTGAAGTTGGTGAAGTGAGCATTTACATAGTCTCGAGCACGTCTGATGGAAGGAGGCGTTTTAGGGGAGATGCCTTGCTCAGTGAGGTCGATGGCATGGTGCTCCTCGTCAGCTGCCGCTTCCAGGACATGAGCTGCAGCAAGCGCTGCTTCAGCCTCACCCTCCTTCTTCAGAGCGTTTAGCGTTGCCTCGATGCGCGCCTTCTCAACCTCCATGTCGATCTGGCGTTTGGCGTACTGTGCTCTGGTGCGGGCAGCTTCTGCATCTGCTCGGGCTGCAGCTTGGCTGGTGGACGAACGGCGTGAAGAACGTGAGTGGCACTCCGACCGGGCTACCATCTGGGACATAGGTGGCGTAGTTCCTGACTGAGACTCGAAAGCTTGATAGATGGATAATCTTTTTACTCTTCTGCCCTCAGCTGAGTGTGTAGCTACTCAATACAACAATGATAGGCGGTTCCAGGAATGACAAGACTCAGTTTTCTTCTTAGTGTCTTTACTGAAGACTTCTCTTTCTCACTATCTTCCCTTCTTGTTGTTTTTACTGTAAAAAGATTATGGCATGTTAATGCTTCTCGAAGATATACGGGGGGACTGAGAGGAGAGTAGAAATGTAAACGCCTCAGGAACACCCTCACACCGCGTGAGACCAACTTTTCTGCCTGCTGCTTCCGCAAATCACTACTGAGCGTTTTTTTTACTAGCGCACACGAGAAATCCTAGAAAAAACCCAAGACCCGCTAAAGGAGATACTGACCCCCAGAGGTGGGACAAAGAAATACATCGGCGAACTAATGCAACACTAGAGAGCATAGAGAGCCAGAACAGATGTAATATTTATATAAACATTTAGCTTTTATATAAAAAAAGAGATTACAAAAAAATTACTTTTGATACTGAGAAGCATTCACTGCCATTGGTATTGAACACTGAAAATTTGGGATTAATGTGAAAAACAATTTGGTTGATGATCAGCTGTTTTATAACAACAAGTTGGACATCAAAGACATTATAAGTGACTTGGTCAGCAAAAAGGTCCAGTATTTGGATATTGGTTCAGCCCAGGTATAATGAGGTAGCCTTGTTATGGATATAAATCATGTGAAACATAAGCTAAACTACTTTGTATTGTTTTTTCCTCTTAACTTTTCTGTATTTTTCATCTTTAAACATTTTAAAATGACCTGCTCTTCTATTGGTGTGATTCTAAACAATCCTCAGAGATACTCACTCATGGGTGTAGTTTGCATTGCGACAGCTACTGGCACACCGACTTGAAAG
Source organism: Xyrauchen texanus (assembly GCF_025860055.1). Classification (NCBI taxonomy): domain Eukaryota; kingdom Metazoa; phylum Chordata; class Actinopteri; order Cypriniformes; family Catostomidae; genus Xyrauchen; species Xyrauchen texanus. Next base: position 23,682,643 of record NC_068286.1, on the reverse strand, counting down.
GGAAATTCTTTAATATAATTGTATTTTATAAAAATAAGACAACCTTTTTTTATCACTTTGAGCAGAGATACTCATGTAACCTACCTATAATTTATATCTCATAAAGTTGTAATAACAGGAGAAACAACAACAAAAAGATTAACAATAGATTCTCTAAAACGTTAGTGACAGAAATTAGCTCATTTTCATACATTATCTGGTTCAGCTTCTCCAGTTGTTGCAGTAGAATCAGCAGAAGCCTCTGGGCTTGTGTCCTTACTCTCTTGCCCAGATGGATCGACGACTAGAGAGCACTCCTCTGCCTCCCCACCAGACAGGACATCAAAGAGGTTATTCTTGAAAGACAGGACAAAAACCAAATAACTGATTAAACCAATTACTGAAGACATCAGCAAAATTGTCATAGGATTTTGGAGCAAAAGGTCTTCTCCTGAATAACTTAATTTACTTGAAATAAATACATGTGTATTCACATTGTATGCAATCTAACAAAATATAATAAATGGCAAAAGCACTTACATTTTTGGAATGGAAAGAAAATCAAATACTTGCATTATATGCAAACACTTCACATTATTAGACTCTTTGAAAGCATATTAACTGTTTTATATTCTCTTTGTTTTGCAGTGAGTCACTGTTGTTGGGTATTACTGGATTTCTCAAAAACCCTGGAGGGTGAAATACATTTAACCACCTAAGACTCTTTACCACAAACCCTAACCTTAGTTTATGATTTCATATAAAAACATGAATATATATATATATATATATATATATATATATATATATATATATATATATATATTAATGTTATTTTGAAACTCAAATTCAGTGATTCTTTATTATTTATCCTTTAATATTGTTCTTAAAAGCCAAGATCCTCTATCAATTATGCACACTTCTTGGTATTTATGTAGAATACATTTTAATAAAAATGGATTGCTTTTTTTCTACATAACATCAAACATAAATATTAATTGTGTTACTTGTGAGGAAACAATTATATGACTATAAGGCTTTAAAATAAATACAAATGTATAACTGATGCGACTATCTATAAATATATCCAATGAGCACATTAATTACTGCAATTTCATTGTGGTATAGAGTTGCCATGTTTAAATTTACTGTAAAACTAAAATTTGTTAAATGAAGTTGCTATGGGAACAAAAACAGCTATTTAACTAATCAAAGATTCAGATATCCAGATAAAATAAATAAATAAATAAAAAACGTATAGCTAACATTGAGGAGCATTTCAGCATGTGTCTTAACCAAAAAGGAAAGATTGAAAGTCAAAAATATTCCCTTTGTGAAAACGGTACTGCAGAGAAAATCAATTAAATCACTTAAAAACAGCATATTATTGGTTTATATTTTTTGAATATTTTTTTCTTGAGTAGTGAGAAAGTGAAGGAAAATGTTGGCACCACGTACCTTGAGGGTTAAAAACAAGGTGGAGATCATTCAGAAAGTGTCATTACTCAGATATGCTAGTGCAATTCTTCTGAGAAAGCAACTAATTTCTCTGGGGATCATGATCATGAGATATGGGAGAGAGAGGAAGAAAGAGAGATACTCTTAAAAAATACACTTACCATCTCCACAGGAGTTTCAGATGAGCTGATAGTTAGTGTATCCAAAATCAGACCTCTCTGTGGTGGGCTTCAGTGCTGCTCTTTTGGGTTTGCAATGGAGTCTGGGGTGTCTGTAAAGGAGCCAATTGCTGCTCTGACTGCAAACCAAGATAAAGACCAAAGATGATTGACAGATTACACAGATGGTATGAATGGACACCAAGAAGGACTGGACTCTGACTTGTTCTACTACATGAGAAAAACATGTGTTAAATAAACAATAAAGCTAAGTAAATACTTGTCCTATAGGATTATCACATACATTTGACATACTATCTGCAAAGCTCAAATATTTACTAAACTGTTCCAAAGCTGAATGGACTCTATACCTTAAACTGATTTACATAACTTTACAAATATTAAGTCATGGTCCTTTCAATACAATATTTATGCCAAATATAATGTAGTGTTAAATGCACAGTATATAACACTACAACATAAAATACCTGTGGAAGGAGAGAATTTACAATGTGAGTGTAGTCTTACATGGTGATCTAGAGGTGAATCTTCATGCAAGTCATCCTTTTGAACTTTTTGCTGTCTTTGACCGTAGTACTCTGCCCACCATTAATTTATTAATTTCTCAAGGTTCTTATTTGAATCCCTATGAGATGACTCATTGGGCTTCCTGTGCAATGAATGGATAGTGCCAGGGCTTAGTGCCACCCAAAAAGTGGACAGTTTTTTCTTGATGGCCAAACTGTTCACAACCAAATAAATTTACCATGATATCAAATGCTGATTTGTCAATTTTACTTATGGATTTTTTACTTAAATACCATCAGGAACCAACTTACTGAGGAAGTGCTGGAAGATATGTGCACAATGGCTGTAAGGTTGTACACAAATGGTTCATGCTTCCTGATATCCTTCACTGCCCAGTCACTGAAGAAATAGTTTAAAAACACCCTGGTCTCCACCTAAACATGACAAACACCCTGGTCTCCACCTAAACATGACAAGTTGTGCCACATAAACAATCAATTTAGAAGTGATTTATCTGAGATCACCTAAATTAAATGGTCTAGAATTAATAAATTAATGAATGAATATAGATTTAGCTCCTGTTTTTTAATTTTTTATTAAAAATTAAAAAACTTAAAAATGACAATTAAAGCCTGAGCTCATGAAAATTACTTAATTCTAAAGTTACCTTTGCTTTGGTTCTACGTTTATGGGCAGATTTATTTCTGACCTAATGTTCCCTTTACAAAAAGCTTCACTATGATGCTGCACTGCTAAGTGCTACGGGGAACAACCCTAGTTGTGACCGAGCTGAATAATGTGTGCAACACATCAATGAACATTGACCGGAATTTATAGCCTCGGCTGATGTAATCATTAGATGCACCTGCAGCCAGGCTATAAATGGATACGTCACCAGGTGTGGTCAGAAACTCTTTTTTCAGAGTGATTCTGTTTCTGTGTGTTTTACAAACCCTGTCAAAACTTACTTTCCTCTGTTAGGAGTTAGAATTGGTTAGACAGTGCGCAGTGAATATTTTCCTCTTTTCTCTTCTGTTTAGAAAATATAATATATATATAATCGCGAGGATCGCGATTCTCTTCCCGCCTCCGAGCTTTCCGTCCACGATAAAAAAATCGACGGAGGAATTGCTCGATGTCGTTACTCGTGCGGTTGCCAGATTGGACTGGCCACGTGAAAAAGAGACCCCCAAACACTCCAAATTAAGGGATAGATTTTATCTTTCAGTCTAAGAAAAGGAACGCCTCATGGGTCCCTTCCCTTCTTTGATAACCTCCATGAAGAGCTTTTTCGCTCATGGAGAACCCCTAAAATATATATATATATATATATATATATATATATATATATATATATATATATATATATATATATATATATATATATATATATATTTATTTTTTTTTTTTTTCTTCCCGTGTTCACATACCCTTGACGTCATTATATTCGACTATCGTGGGTGCTGAGGCACGGGGTATTCAGTGATGCCGCCGGTCGAAGAGATGCTTGTGGCTATCTCTCGCCGGGCTCGACATTGTCACTTAGAAGCCCTCTCTCCCCTCAAAGCCTTGTAGGACAACCTCCACTTTAGTGGGAAGGGCTTATCAAGCAGCAGGTCAGGCTGGTGCTGCTCTGCACACTATGCTGTTTTACAGGCGTACCAGGCTGACCTCCTGGACGACCTGAGTGTGGGTTCTGCGCTTGACGAGCAAGCCTCAGACCCGCCTCGGTCCTGACTGAAGGGAGGCTCAAAAGCAAAGTCGTGCTCCTCCTCCCAGGGATTGGGGACAGTCTCGCCGCCCTCGCCAGCCCCCGAAGCAAGACCTCAGGACTATAAATTCTAATAAGAGAAAACCCTGACGGTCTTGCGCCTAGATTAGGGGGTAGCTCCCCTTGGGACAGGGCGCGTGCTTCACTTCACCCCTCCCGGTACCCCCTCGAAGCCCCTCCATTCCCGCCACCTCTTGGTGTTCCCTTACGAGGGAACTTGCGATGCGTCGATGACGCATGAAGCCCCTGTTTACCCCTGAAGCACGTATGTCAACTAGTCAATGGAATGAATGAACGCCTCGGGCGGGTGACGTCATGACCAGGAAAGTATATAAGCACATCTGGTGCGTTACTCGCGTTAGCTTTTGTGCCTCAGCAAAGCGCTCTGTGTCAAAACTGTCTGTCTTATTTATTGTTGTCTGTCTCTCTTTATATTGGATATTATGGCGAAACAACTATTTAAAGCCTGTGCTTCTCCTTGTCCTCGTTATATCACGGGTGGAGATACACATGAGCTTTGTGTAGTTTGTTTGGGAGTGGAGCATGCGATGTCAGCCTTCGAGGGGTCTGACTGTCAGCATTGTGAGCGTCTGCCGCTCCGCGTGCTCCGCTCCCGTCTGTCCGCATTTGAGGATGATGGACAGGCTCGCGAACCTCAGGGTTCTGGACCCCAAGTGAGAAAGCTCACTTGGGGTTCGCAAATGGATCTCTCGGCGGGGTTGGAGACGGGCTCTGCCTTATCTCCTCCTTTACCCGAGAGGATTCGCCATCCCTCTCCCCAGCATATGAGGAGCTTATTGAGGTGATAACTCGTGCTGTTGATAAATTAAATATTGACTGGCCAGCAGAAAAAAGAGACACTCGTCCTAAAAGCAAATTAGACAAGCGTTTTCTCACATTTAATGTTTCATTTCAATCACGGGCCCTTCCATTTTTTCCTGATCTACATAGTGAACTATGTAGATCATGGAATAAACCATATTCGTCATTTAGTCCCCATGTTCACACATATTCAAATATAACGGGCTGAAAGATTTTGGTTATGGGTCGATGCCCCCAGCGGTACAGACGCTCACGAGCTATCTGTCTCCTGGGTCAGCATCGTCCCTGAAGGATCCCGTGTTGCCGAATAAACCACTAAAAACCACATCCAATTTAGTGGGTAAGGCTTATACGGCAGCAGGTCAAGCTGGAGCCTGTCTGCACACGATGGCAGTGCTCCAAGCCTATCAGGCAGATCTGCTGGGGGATATCGATAGGAGTGAGGGAGTTAGTCCCAACGAAATTCGAGAGCTTCGTCGGGCTACAGATCTTTCTCTCAGAGCTACGAAGGAGACCACCTGTGCTATTGGGCGGTCTATGGCAGCCCTCGTAGCTACTGAGAGACATCTATGGTTAAATCTTGCAGAGATTAAAGATAAAGAGCGGGCTTTTCATTTAGATGCCCCTATGTCTCCCTCTGGTCTTTTCGGTGACTCGGTGAATACGGTTGTTGAAAGATTTCAAGAAAATAAAAAACAATCTGAGGCTTTTAAAAAATTCCTTCCTCGCCGAGTCCATCCCCCTGGGGATGCTGGGCGTGAGCATCCCCAGCCAAGTTCCTCGCACCGTGTGCAACAGAAAATAAGTGTTGCGTCTCGTGCTCCCCCGAATAAATCTTGGGGGCCGAGCCAACGCTCTCAGCCGAAGTCGGCTAAGTCTAAGCCGGATCTGAGGACCATACTTACGGCTAAGAAGGCTTCGGCTCAGAAAAGGTCCTGATGCATGCACGTCAGACCATCGAGGACAGCCCCAACCGGGGTGGAGCGGTGTACACCTCAGAATACGGTGCCCACTCCACTTCGGGGTCCTCATGGGACCAGTCTGCCAACCCCGCCACCCTTGGTGCTTCGGGGCGCAGTGGTATCCAGCGAAAGTTCAATGTCGACTCGACGTTGCGTCGGACGTGAGCCCTCTGAGGGGGGTTTCTGCCAATATGCTTCAGGTCGCCGAAGTGGCTGTTCCTTTAACACCAGAGGCCAGTCTCGAGAGACTGGTACCCTTAGTAGATTTTCTGACAGAGTGGAAGAATCTGACGAATATACCTCCTTGGGTCCTGCAGATAATAGAGAAAGGTTACAGAATCCAATTCGGTTCTCCTCCGCCTCGTTACAACGGGGTGTTAGTCATGGTAGTACATCCCGAGCAGGCTCTGGTAATGGAGCAAGAAGTAGAGTCTCTCTTAGCAAAGGGAGCTATAGAACAGGTGTACTCCCCCGACAGAGAATCGGGGTTTTACAGCCAATACTTCATTGTTCCAAAAAAGGATGGGGGGTTGCGTCCAATTTTAGATCTCCGTTTGCTGAATTGTGCAGTCATGAAAACTGAAATTCAAGATGCTCACACTCAAACAGATAGTGACTCAAATCAGATCCAAGGACTGGTTTGTCACGATAGATTTGAAGGACGCTTACTTCCATGTCTCCATCCTCCCTCAACACAGGAAGTTCCTGACGTTTTCTTTCGGGGGCAAAGAATACCAATATCGGGTGCTTCCATTCGGTCTAGCTCTGTCACCCCGCACGTTCACGAAGTGCGTAGATGCAGCTCTGGCTCCGCTCAGGCTGCAGGGCATACGCATTCTAAACTACATCGACGGCTGGCTGATTCTGGCGGAATCAGAGCAGTCAGCGGGTCGGCATCGAGATGTCATTCTCGTTCATATGAAGAAATTGGGGTTGAGACTCAATGCCACGAAGAGTGTGCTTTCCATTCCAGAGAACCACTTTCCTTGGTGTGGTATGGGATTCAGTCACGATGCGGGCCACACTATCGCCCGTTCGTGGAGCTGCTATCATCACAGCCACAAAAGAGTTGAAGCTAGGCCAGTCACGCACTGTGAAACAGTTCGAGAGACTGTTAGGCCTCACGGCAGCAGCGTCCAATGTGATCCCCTTTGGCCTGCTGTACATGAGACCTTTGCAGTGGTGGCTCAGGACCAGAGGGTTCTCCCCGAGGGGGAACCCGCTTCGTACGATCAAGATCACGCGGCGGTGCATCCGCGCCTTGATTATATTGAGGAAACATTGGTTCCTGTCCCAGGGTCCGGTGTTGGGACCTCTTTGCCATCGAGTTGCTATCTGGACAGACGCTTCTCTCACCGGCTGGGGAGCGGTAATAGAAGGCCGCTCAGCTCAGGGTCTGTGGAGGGTCACATAAATTGCCTGGAGATGATGGCCGTCTTCAATGCATTGAGACATTTCCTCTCAGATCTGAGGGGCCATCATGTGCTTGTCCGTACAGACAACACATCGGTGGTCTCTTATTTAAATCGACAGGGGGGTCTGCGCTCGCGTCCACCCTGCAAACTGGCGCACTAGATCCTCTTGTGGTCCCTGGGGAAAATACTCTCCCTGAGGGCAGTGTATATCCCAGGGTACCAGAATATAGGAGCAGACACCCTGTCGAGGCAGGTGCTGAGGCCAGGGGAATGGAGACTCCACCCCGAGGCGGTGGAGCTCATTTGGGAATTTTACGGCCAAGCAGAAGTGGATCTGTTTGCGTCTCAGCTTACAACGCACTGTCCACTTTGGTTCTCCCTCACGCAACCAGCCCCCTTGGGGTTGGACGCTATGGTACAGACGTGGCCGAGGCTACGTCTGTACGCATTTCCCCCTGTTGCTCTGCTCCCAGGAGTTCTGGAGAGAGTCCGCCAGGACGGAGTAAGTCTACTATTAGCTCCACGCTGGCCGAGTCGAATTTGGTTTACGGACCTAATTCATCTCCTCGACGGCCCTCCTTTCGAGGTACCTGTCAGGAGAGACCTTCTGTCTCAGGCAGGGGGCACAATATTTCACCCCCGACCGGAGATTTGGAACTTATGGGTTTGGCCTCTGAGGGGGCCCAACTTTTACAGAGTGGTCTCCTGACTGAGGTCGTTGAGACCATTCTTAGCTCCAGAGCTCCAGCCACGAGGAAATTATATACACTTAAGTGGAAAGTTTTCACGTCTTGGTGTCACCAGCATCAGCGAGATCCAGTTAACTGTTCAGTCACACAGTACTTGAGTTTCTCCAATATCGTTTTACATCAGGTTCATGTCCTTCTACCTTAAAGGTTTACGTGGCGGCCATTGCGGCTTTCCGCGCCCCTGTGGGTAGTACATCTTTGGGTCGAGACCCCCTGGTTATTCATTTCCTTCATGGCACCTTGAGGCTGAGGCCTGCGGTTCGAACTAGGGTGCCGGCATAACCAATATTCCAAGGCCTATTGTACTGCAGGCATTCTGTCCTCCTCCGTTTACATCTTCGGACCAGGAAAAACTGAATCTCTTGTGTCCAGTGCGAGCACTAGACACTTATGTACACAGGGCTGCCCCATGGAGGAGATCTGATCAGTTGTTTGTCTGTTTTGGTTCACCTAAGAAAGGTCTTCCTGCTTCTAAACAGACAATCAGTAAGTGGATAGTTGAGGCTATTTCTCTTGCATATGAGTCCTCTGGCCAGCCGTGCCCTTTGGTGGTCAGAGCTCACTCTACTCAAAGTATGGCGGCCTCTAAAGCCCTCTTATCAGGAGTTTCCCTCCAGGAGGTGGGTGATGCGGCAGGTTGGTCCTCGCTGCTAACTTTTGTGAGATTTTATAGCCTGGACCTGGAAGCTGCCCCAGGATCCCAGGTGCTTTTTACTTAATTTGCCGACAGTTTTTATCATCTGGCATTTTGTAATTATGGTGGATTGGGTATTATCGTTCCCAAAGCGTCATCGACGCATCGCGAGTTCCCTCGTAAGGGAACGTCTCAGGTTACGACTGTAACCCTAGTTCCCTGAGAAGGGAACGAGACGATGCGTTGCCCTGCCATACTTCCTGCATCCCTGCGATCGACTTAAAAGCTAATGCGAGTAACGCACCGGATGTGCTTATATCCATTCCTGGTCATGACGTCACTCGCCCGTGCCATTCATTCATTCCATTGACTAGTTGACATACGTGCTTCAGGGGTAAACACGCAAAGGCGCTCCCAAAGCGTCATCGACGTATCGTCTCGTTCCCTTCTCAGGGAACTAAGGTTACAGTCGTAACCTGAGACGTTTAGGGTTGCAGAGGCTTCCGTCAAAATTGGGTGTTTCCGCTGTTCCTGCATTTATTCAGGACGCGAAACACTCGACAACCCCTCAACAGGAAGTGTTAAAATATAATACCCATCTCAGAGATCCTGGCAGCGTGGAAACTTCTGCCAGATATATTCTTTTCTGTGGGTCTTATAAGGGCGTCAGGATTTAATTCACTCGTCGCTTTTCCGTGTTTCAACGGCGTGTTCTCACTACCGTAAACCGGATTTCTTTTTAGGTAAAAACAAAAAACTCAATCTCCTGGTTAAAGGGGCCAGGGTATGTGTTCCCCTTCCAGAGAGAGAGTTAGGTTATTACACTAAATACTTCCCATTTCCCATGGAGGGTGAGAGGTGGGGTCTGGCTTAGATCTTAAAGCTTGAACTACCCATGGGTTTTCAAGTCCAAGATGATGCCTGTCAAGACGGTCGTGTCTCAAGCCCTACAACTCGTTTGGCTGGTCACCATCGACCTTATGACGCACTTCTATACTTCATTTAGAAGTTCTGCCACAACATGGAAAGTTCCTGAGGTTCGCTTCCGGGGGCGAAGTCTTCCAGGGTCAGGTTCTTTCACTCAGCCTAGCCCTTTTTACCTGTATATTCACAATGCATGATGTAGCGCTGGCTCCTTGCGACTCCGGGGCATCTGCATTCTGAATTATGTAGACGACTGGCTGATCCTAGCGCAGTTCCAGGAACTGGCAGTTCAGCACAGGGACATCGTCTTCGCTCATCTGTTTCTCTGGGGTTGAGTTCAATCACAATGCAGGCACAACTGTCTCCCGCTAGGATCGAGTCCATTCAGATCACCCTGAGCAAAGTCAGGCTAGGTCAAGGTTGTACTGTTATCAGTATCAATGATTTCCAGGTCTCAGGGCGACCGCGTCCACGGTGATCCCTCTGGACCTTCTGCTCATGAGACCGTTTTTGTTGTGGCCAAAAGCCAGGGGATTTCTTCCAAGGGCCAAAACCCCTAGGCTAAAAAGGGTTACGCGCCTCAGGCTTCGTTCCCTTTCTATGTGGTTCAGACCCCGGTTTTCTGCCTTGGGTCCCACTCTAGGTGCGTCTTGTTGTCGCAGGCTGCTAATGACAGACGCCTCCCTGACAGGCGGGGTAGCGGCCTTAAGTGGTCGTCCAGCTTAAGGGGATAGGAGGGTCGTCAGCTCGGTTGTCACAGTCACTGTCTCGGGTTGGTGGCTGTATTTCTGGCCCTGAAATACCTCCTCCTGAGGCTGCCATGTCTTGGTGCGGGTGGACAATACAGCGGTAGCCTCTTATATAAATCATCAAGGAGACCCACGTTCTTGTCAGCTGTATTTCTGACACATCGGGTTCTCCTTAGGGCCCAGGGCAAGCTCCTGTCACTCAGGTCAGTTATATCCCTGGATGCCCGTATATGGGAGCAGATTTACGGTCCAGACAAAAAATACCAACGGGGGAGTTAAGAACTCCACCCTAAGGTAGTAGTTGCCCAGAGTTCACCAGCAAGCGTTTTTGCCTCTTCCTGATAGCACCGCGCTGGCCGAACAGGGCTTGGTTCTCGGAGCTAATCTCTTTCCTAGACGGCTCGCCTTGGGCGATTCCAAACAGGAAGGATCTTCTATCTCAGGCACAGGGCAATAATTCATCCCTGCCCCAAATTGTGAAACCTTTCATGTCTGGCCCCTAAGGGTACCAAATGAGGTTCACAGGGTTTTCTCTTGAGGTTATCGAGACCATTTCAAGTGCTAGGGCTCCCTCCACTTGGAACTGATCTGGGTAGATTTTACAGGGCAGAAGAGGACCTCTTCGCCTCTGTTGATAGCGCAATGTCTCCTCTACTTCTCACCGAGTTGCCCAGCAACCCCCCCCCCCTCGGGAGGGGCTGATCGTAGTAACGCATTCAAAGCACAAATGCGCCTGCATGCGTTTCCTTCTACTAAAGTTCTTATTACAGAACCAGCTAACTGCCAGTTTGCTTCAGTTCTGGATTTTCTGTAGAAAGAACTGTCAGCGGGCACTTGCCTCGCCACTGCCAGGTTCTATGTGGCCACTGCGGTTTGCCACGGCTTGGTGGGCGGGGTGCCCTCAAAGAGGCATCCTCATTATTGCCCGGGCCTATGAGGTGCGCGGTCAAGCTTCGCCAGTAGGTTTTTGGGCCCACTCTACCAGAGGGCTCTCCTCCTCTAAAACCTTGGCTAGAGGTCTCCCTCTGCAGCAAGTTTGTGATGCGGCAGGTTGTCCTCTCCGCACACATTCATTAGATTTTTATAGTTTGGATGTTCTGCCACTCCGGGCTCTTATGCCCTTGAGTCGACATCTCAAACTCGCCATGCTCGTCTCGGGACTTGAGTCTGGAGCCAGTGCTGAAGTGGTCTCATATGCATCAACCCCAGCGGCGCGGCCGCCGTGGAGGATGCCATATGCCCCAGGGGAGGACTTTGTACTGATACGCCTGACCGTCGAACGCGAACCGTAGAAAGGGTCGATGTCGAGGGCGAATCGAGACGTGGAAGTACGCGTCCTTCAGGTCTACCGCTGCAAACCAATCTAGATGCCGGACGCCAGATAGAATTTGTTTCTGGGTGAGCATTTTGAACGGGAGTTTGGACAGGGTCCGATTGAAAACTTGCAGGTCCAAGATCGGTCGTAACCAGTCATCCAGCCGTGATGGCTGTGGGTAGGATGGAGGGTTCCAATCCAAGCCCACGATAGTGGCTGCCCGGGAAAGCATGTCGGTCATCTGTGCGTCGGCCTCAGCCTGGGCATGCAGGCCCAAAAGTGTCAGCCCAGGGGAGTCCTCAGCATCAGATACCGTGGCGAGCTCATCTGCTTCGGTGTCAGGAGGGAAAGCGGACTGGCTGTAAGGCGAGTCGCTGTTGCCTCGAGCACGGACGGGAGTCAACGAGCGTGCCGGGGTGCGGGTGGTCCGAGGGGGCGTACCTGGCGGAGCTGCACTCGCTGCCATTCCCAAATCACCTCCATCGCCAACCGCATCGTCCTCAATCCCGTGGGAAAAAGGAGCAACGCGGGGGCAGCTGGAGTGGCTTGCTTACGGTTGTAAGCGAGCCGTGACAGCAACGTTGTCATGGTCATGTTCTCACAGTGAGAACATGAACCATCCACAAACCCAGCCTCGGTGTGATCGCTACCCAGACACACGAGACAACACCTGTGGCCATCTGAAGCGTAGCGCACTCTACCGCATCCAGGAACAACACAGGGGCGAAAAGGCATCTTTATAAAGACGCGTCCTTAAAAGGACGTTCAACGCCGCTGTGTTTTGCTCTTTTAGAGGAAATTACTCTTTTAAATAAAATCACTCTTTTAGGGAAAAAACTTGTGAGAGTTTTTTAATCTGCACTGACTGTCGAAGCGCCCAGGGGCAGGAATGCACAGCCGTGCAAAGCAGGAGAAAGCCGCTGTTGTACGCCGTAAGATCAAACAGCATGCAGCAGAGGAATAGCAGGAACTGGTGTGTAACTCGCAGCAATTGCAGACACGACATTTCTGAACGAACTCCCGTATTTGCGCCGCTTAAATACCCGTATGTCCGGGGGCGGGATATGCAAATACCGGCTGCCAACTTCTCATTGGCCTTTTTTCATAGATCAGAGGTGTATATCGGCGCTCAAGAGAGACCCCTAGTGTCGCTTCTCTGACACAACGTGGAGAGAGCGACAGAAGGGGAACCTAATTTATCCTTGGTTGTAACAAGATGAATATGTGTGTGTGTGTTCTGCATTGTGGCTGATTTATATATATATATGTTTTTGAAAAAAAAAAAATTATAGTCTGACAAGTTCAGTTTTGTGTGTGTGTGTGTTTTGCACTCTTTATGTTTGTTTAATAAATAATGAAAAAAAAGTCACCAAGTCCTGTACCTGTCAGATAAAGTGAAACTTTATTTAGGTAAGAAATTACTGGAAAGTGCATCAGGGTTAGGTGATTTAACAAGTCTGAGTGTACATATGTATTCAAGGGTTGAAATAATCACAAAGAAGCTTTGTGTATGACATTTGGGGTAAAAAAATTTAATCATACAAATAGGCAATCTTAGTCTAAATGAAGTTTCATCCATATAAAATACCCCATGTTTCTGATATGCTAAATTTAAAAGCTTTACCTTGAGGCACAGACTGAGCACCATGTTGGTTTTTGCCACCCTCTGGGTCTTCGCCTAACAAGAAAAGTACATTGAAGTTTACCCCATGAATTAATTCCATTTATACTCCAACAAAAGTTGTTTCTAATGTTGAAAGTGAACAGCATTTTAACTTCTTGACAAAACAGTGCAAATTCTGTTGTTAGCTGACTTTTACATTCTCTTAAAAAATTCAACTCTGGAAGGACTCGAACCCACAACCTTTGAATCACTTCACCAAGTGTTACTTAGAAGTCCAATGCACTATCCATTGCGTCACAGAGCCTCCTGATTACACAGGGAAGGGCTGCTGTATTGTGGAGCTACTCTAAAATTACACGGTTTACTGTTGCTGCTACATGTCTGCATTTACAGTTCGGGGAGCATACTATTAAAGTTGTTAAAAGTTTTTAGTTTTTAAAAAAGTGTCTTTGTCAAGTATAAAGATGTAATTGTTTTCTTTGCAGTCTGATCTGCTCAACTAAGTGAGTAGCCTTTTACAATTCAAACCAAACTGAAAAAAGTGCTCAGTTATTCCAGTTCTTTCACCATAGAAAAGTTCCAAACTCACCTCCTTGTACTTTGAAACATAGTTTCTTTTTCTGATATGCAAAGTAACTTGATGCAGCACCAAGGAGGGCAACACCTACAGAACTGATGATGGCAGCGAGAGCCCCGCCTCCAGCCTCTGCATGGGACACATTTAAAGGGACAGGATGCACAAAAGAAGAACAAAAGGATAATGTCTCAAGATTAAAGTACTTTTAGAGTGCGCAAACAAGGTGATATAACTCGAAGAATACAAACTTTTCCCTCAAAATTATTAAAGCAGTTATTAATCATTTTGGAGAAATAGAACTAACTAGCTGACAAATTACAGTAACTTGTGGAATAAAATTATTGTTAATTTTCCAGCAGGAAAGCATAAAGTAACAGACGTGGTTTCTGCCACTATGGGGTGCAACATGGATATCCTACCATCCAAGAATACAAAATGCCCTACAGCCTTGTACATATAACGGTAGACACAAGCTCACCCAGAATATTACACATTTTGACTTCAAATACTTATTTATAAAATAGTTTTAATAAATGTAGAAATTATGCTTTCTGAAAGTGTGAAAGAACTGTTTGAATGTGCCGCCTTTCAAGTTTTCTGGAAAAGTTGGAGAAAACATTTTTGGATAAAAATTGGGCCCATCCATTTTTATTGAGGCCAGATTGTAAACAGAAGCTTTCAATCTACATATCTAAAATAATCTCAATGTAAAACCTTCAGATAAAATACTCTCAGACCTATGCAGTTTTCTTCCCTAAAACTCATGGAAGAGAAAGGAAAGCCATACCTAATTCTTCACATACTCTCGATAATTCTCAAAGTGTCATTGTTAACGGGGTGTACTCAGTGAGATCTGCTTGACAATTAATAATAGCACAGGTCACACCAGTCGTGTGTGATTATGACATGAGCCAAAAAGAGAATATTCTCATATTTCAGTTTATTAAAAAGGAACATAGATAGTAGCCATCTCAATACTTAACAAATACTGAAATTAAAAAGTATAATAGTAAAAATACCCATTTCTTTAAAGTGAGAAAAAAAACTTAAAAGCCTCAGAGAAAATGTGAACCTGAAAAAATACAAACCAGTTAAGAACATTGACATACCTGAGGGGGGACAAATGCCAGATAATGCTGAATGTATTTCATGAGAAACAAAGCCAGCCCTCATTGTACTAGATATTCAGACATTTAACAGCTTAACAACTGTATGTGCAAACTACTTAGTTTCACTAAGAGAGTTCTCTCAATGGATAAATGCCTGCTATGTGTGATGTCTCTTTTTGCCTGATTAGTAACAGTGAAAGCTACAATGAAATGACAAGAGTCAGGGGGTTAAAATCATCCCTATCCCACCACTTTGAGAAGGTGCAAAACCATAGCCACTCTGTTATTTCTACTGGGAGAAATAAAGAGATTCTTTAAAGAATCTCCTTTAATGCTTAAATGCAACATGAAATAAAAGAAAGGAAGTCATGAAGGATGTCCTAAAGAAAATATGGACATGTAGAGGGACTCTAATGCCTTACAGTTCCTTCAAACCACTATAAGTAGCCTCCACCTAGCTCCTTATCCATAAGAAGAAAAATCAAACCAGTCAGCAATTCAATACGATTAATACTGAGACGAGGAGGAGGGAGGAGCCGGGCCTTGACTATGCATGCCCGGCCCCCAATCAGGCTAATCAGCCAAGGAGAGGGAAAAGTGCAGCGAATGCGGCAGTTCGGGAGAGAGAGAGCCACATGCAGCTGCCACGTGTGTGTTTACTTTGTCTTTTTGTTTATGTTCTTATTAAATATTATTTTGACTGCTCAGCCGGTTCCCACCTCCTCCTCGTCACAAATACTTATCTGGCAAATTTGCAAAAATGCAATAAAAAAAAAACTTAACTTATTCACTTCAACATAAAAAAAGCACCAGCAGTCCCAGCCTTACAAACAAACCATGTAAACACTTTGTAAAACAGCTTAAAACCCCATCACAATTCTTATCAAAGATATTTAGAGCCAGTCTCTAACAGCGGCTCCAATACATGTTTAAAGTGAGCAATCCAGACACTGAGGCCTTCAGGTATATTTTTGCCTAGAATCTTTAAACGCTGGATCGACTGCTGGTTTAGATCTGCAGAGATTTAGGGCCCAGCTACTGGCACATTGAACAGTAAAATAAATCAGTCTTTAGATAAACTAAAGACACTGCACAAAACTAATCGCCAGAGGTCCATTCTTTGTTCGCTGATTACTGAAATATCTGGAATTCATTGTTGATGATTTGGCCTGATCCTGGATTGTTCTGTTCTCGGAAGATCATCTCCAAGTTGCTGTCCAAGCAACAGGTCTGTAAACTTATGCCTAGCCTAAACTTAAGCCTAGCCTAAACTTAATGTAGCAGGCTTATTTGATGAACATGAATAAGATCACAACTTTTAACTGGAGCTGATACTGAAAATCTGTCCCAGCTGGGGGATCATTCTTATGAAATCATCCTATTAAAATAATATAATAACAATAATGTAGATAATTATAGGTACAGCACATTTTAGCCTTCTAGGCATACTGCTTTAGTCATAAGGGAGTAATTTACCTCATAAATTAGTATGAGTCTCATATTCGGGACATTTTATCCATGTAAACTTAACTACAATTCCAACAGACCATATTGACTTTGATTCCTAGTGCCCTCTGCAGCTCAATAGTGGCAAATAACTTAATAAAAAGAGCGGTGTCTGTCGTGCGGTTAGAAAAGTGTACATAGCCCGTGTATGCACTTTGCCATACTGTATTACAATATAAACATGTATATATCATCTAAGTAGGATTGTAATTTATGACATCGAAATTATAAGTCAATAATGCAATTGAAACTAATTTAGTAGTAACACATTTTATTTATTATCAATTGTCTGCCTTTTTTCTTTATATTGGTCACTTAGGCAGTGTTTCCTTTTAAAATAACTTTAGTTTTTGCTGGTGTTAGCGTTAATGTTGATGGCTCTCAATAAATATATATTCAATATAAATTCATGTATACAGAACGTCTAGGTTACTTATGTAACCTCTGTTCCCCGATGGAGGGAAGGAGACGTTGTGTCAGAGAAGCGACACTAGGGGTCTCTCTTGAGCGCTGATATTCACCTCTGATCTATGAAAAAAGGCCAATGAGAAAGAAGTTGGCAGCCAGTATTTGCAAATCCCGCCCCCGTACATATGGGTATTTAAGCGGGGCAAATACAGGAGTTCATTCAGGATTTTTCTGAGGAGCCGGAAAAGTTGGTGGTAGATCCAACCTCGTAGAGGGGGGATAGCGTACAGCACGGCGACCGAGGCAGCTGTAACTGCCTAAGGGAGACACGGGAGTCCGCTTGTGAGGGGGCAGTACCGCGGAATTACACACAGGGGGAGTCCGAACAGGAGGCCTTACCTGCGGAGCACCTATTCCAGTACAGGGTAGATTGGGTACCCGTAGTGGCTTGGGTCAGTGAGTTCCTCCGCTGAACTGCGGACCCAAAAGGGCTAGGGAGGAGTCAACCAGCGACCCGAAGATGGGATCTCCTGGGAACGGAGGCGCACTATTTTACCTCGGTTGAGGGAAAGGGCGCCAGGCGCAAGCGATTCACCCGGTCAGATCCTCAGCGTGTTACCGAGTTCTACGGGCTCAGACCTGAGAAAACACGGGACAATACCGACTCAAATCGGAGATTGTAGAATCTCGAAAAAGTGTTAGGTGTTTCCCACCCTGCTGCTCTGCAGATGTCTGCTAGGGAGGTGCCCCTGGCCAGTGCCCACGAGGACGCAACACCCCTGGTGGAGTGAGCTCGGACACGCAAGGGGGGGAGGGCACAGCCTGGGTGTAATAAGTCAATGAAATGGGGTCGACAACCCAGTGGGCAAGCCTCTGTTTGGAGACAGCATTCCCTTTCCGCTGTCCCCCGAAGCAGACAAAAAACTGCTGAGCATCTAGTGCTCTGCGAGCGGTCCAGATAGATACGTAAAGCACATACTGGACACAGCAACGAAAGGGCTGGGTCTGCCTCCTCCCGGGTCAGCGCTGGCAGGTTCACTACCTGATCTCTGAAGGGTGTGGTAGGAACCTTGGGCACATAGCCCGGTCGCAGTCTTAGGATCACGTATGTGTCTTCCGGACCGAACTCCAGGCAAGTGTCGCTAACAGAGAACGCTTGCAGGTCCCCGACCCTCTTGATGGATCAGCAGGGCGGTCTTGAAAGAGAGGGCCCTGAGTCCAGATGAAACTAGCAGCTCGAAGGGGGGTCTCTGGAGGCCCGTGAAGATGATCGAGAGATCCCAGGAGGGAAACAGGTTAGGCCGGGAGGGAGTCAGCCTCCGGGCACCTTTTAGGAACCTGACAATTAAGTCATGCTTACCAAGAGACTTGCCGTCTACCGTGTCGTGGTGAGCCGCGATGGCGGCAACATACACCTTGAGGGTGGAGGGGGACAGCCTCCTCTCCAGCCTCTCTTGTAGAAACATGAGCACTGACCTAACCATGCACTTCTGTGGGTCTTCAGCTCGGGAAGAACACTAGTCTGCGAACAGACGCCACTTTAGGGCGTAAACATGCCTGGTAGAGGGGGCTCTGGCTTGGTTGATAGTATCTATGACGGTCGATGGTAGGCCGGCAAGATCTTCCGCATCCCGTCCAGGGGCCAGACGTGGAGGTTCCAGAGGTCTGGGTGCAGGTGCCAGAGCGTGCCCCGTCCCTGAGAAAGAAGGTCCTTCCTCAGGGGAATTCGCCAGGGAGGGGCTGTCGTGAGGAGCGTGAGGTCCGAGAACCAAGTCCAGGTGGGCCAGTAGGGGGCCACCAGAATGACCTGCTCTTCGTCCTCCCTGACCTTGCATAGCACCTGTGCAAGAAGGCTCACTGGTGGAAATGCGTAGTTGCGCAGCCCCGTGGGCCAGCTGTGTGCCAAAGCCTGAGGGGAGCCTCTATCCCGGCATACCAGAGTGGGCAGTGGGAGGTTTCTTGGGAGGCAAACAGGTCTACCTGGGCATTGCCGAACCGGTCCCAAATCGGCTGGACCAACTGGGGGTGGAGCCTCCACTCTCCGCCGGGCAAGCTTCGTCTTGACAGCGCGTCCGCTATCACATTGAGGATGCCAGAGATGTGAGTGGCACGCAGTGACTTGAGTCGCTGATTCCAAAGGAGGAGATGACGGGCAAGCTGTGACATGTGGAGGGAGCGTACTCCGCCTTGGCGATTTATGTAGGCTACCACTGTGGTGCTGTCTGTCCTGACTAGGACGTGCTTGCCCCGAATTAACGGGAGAAACTTCCTCACGGCAAGGAAAACAGCCAGCAGCTCTAGGTAGTTGATGTGCCAACGCAGCGGGCCTCGGTTCCACCGCCCTGAGGCTGCATGCCCGTTGCACACGGCGCCCCAACCCAATTTGGAGGCGTTGGTTGTAACCAGAACGCATTGGGACACCTGCTGCAAGGGTACTCCTGTCCGTAGAAAGCAGAGGTCTGTCTAGGGTTTGAAGGTTTGGCGGCAGGCAGTGGTAACTTTCACGTTGTGCGTGCCGCGGAGGATGACATATGCCCCAGGAGCTGTTGGAATTGTTTTAGAGGGACCACGGCACCTGGCCTGAAGGAAGCGAGGCATTTCAGCACTGACTGAGCACGCTTGTTGGAGAGACATGCTGTCATTGAGACTGAGTCTAACTCCAAACCGAGAAAAGAGATGCTCTGGCCAGGGGTGAGCTTGCTCTTTTCCAAGTTGACCTGAAGCCCCAAACGGCTGAGGTGCCTGAGCACCTGGTCTCTGTGCGTGCATAGTAACTCTCACGAGGGGGCCAGGATGAGCCAGTCGTCGAGGTAATTGAGTATGCGTATGCTGGCTTCTCGGAGTGAGGCAAGAGCTGCCTCTGCGACTTTCGTGAAGACGCGAAGGGACAGAGACAGGCCGAAGGGGAGGACTTTGTACTGATACGCCTGGCCATCGAACGCAAACTGTAGGAAGGGTCGATGTCGAGGGCGAATCGAGATGTGGAAGTACGCGTCCTTCAGGTCTACCACTGTGAACCAATCTAGATGCCGGACGCCAGATAGGATTTGTTTCTGGGTGAGCATTTTGAACGGGAGTTTGGACAAGGTCCGATTGAAAACTCGCAGGTCCAAGATCGGTCGTAAGCCGCCGCCTTTCTTGGGTACAATGAAGTAAGGGCTGTAGAAACCCGTCTTCAATTCGGTTGGAGGGACAGGCTCTATTGCATCCTTGGCTAAAAGGGAGGCAATTTCTTCGTGCAGGGACTGGGCATGTTCGTCGTGCACTGCGGAAAAATGAACGCCCACGAAGTGGGGCGGAGGCCTGGCAAACTGAATTGCGTAACCGAGTCGAATGGTCCGGTGCAGCCAGCATGACGGGCTGGGCAGTGAAAGCCACGCCTCTAAGCTCAGTGCTAGGGGCACCAAGGGGACGAGTATTTTGGATGTACACGGCGGGGCTTCGCAGCAGTGCCTAAAAGGTAACGCGGCATCGGGAGGCAACGTAGCATCCCGAGGCTCTGGTGCTGAGAATAAACTCAAAGCACTTACCTTGCTCCGTGCACCCGGAGCAAGGTATGTGGGCGGGTTCGTGACTGAGGAGGAGGTCTGATGCTGGCATCCTCTGGACTCGTCTGAACCGTTCTCAGTGCCGTGAGAACGGCATTTGTGGGCTACATGACCCAGAGACAAAGGAAATAGCTCTTTTATTGAGAATTTGGGCAAATGAAAAAACACAGGATTCTCCTCCCGGCCCTCCACCGGGGGACGGAGCGGTCTTACCACCTCCGGAGCTAACGTCTTGGACTCTGGGTGCGTTGTCTCAGGAGAGCCTGGGAGCCTTCCGGGTCCTCGAGGGGGTCCGTGAGACAGGGGGCGTGCGCTTCCCGCGGTTTGCACGATGCTGGGGCTGAGAGCTGGGCCCAGGTTGAGGCGGAGCAGAAGGTCTTTTGGCCGCGGGAGGACGCCCTCGGTGGGCAGACGGGGCAGGGGCCATGGTGGCAGGCTTGCGGCGAGGCATGATTTGAGAAATGCACTCCGACTGTTTCTTCACCGTGGAGAACTGCTGGGCGAAGTCCTCGACGGTGTCGCCGAAGAGGCCAAACTGGGAGACAGGGCGTTGAGGAAGCGAGTCTTCTCAGCTTCATGCATCTCGACCATGTTCAGCCATTGCTGACGTTCCTGGACCACCAGCGTGGCCATCGCCTGCCCAAGCGCCTGCGCTGTGACCTTCGTCGCTCTTAGGGCGAGGTCGGTCGCTGAGCGCAGTTCCTGCAGCGTGTCTTTCGCAGTGCCTTGGCTTGTTGGACCTGCAGGAGAGCCACGGCATGCAGGGCGGAAGCGGCGCGACCGGTGGCGCTGTAGATCTTCGCGGTCAGCGAGGATGTTGCTCTACAGGTCCGAGGCTGTGAGCGGTGCCCAGATCCCAGGAACCAGTCGTCCAGCCGTGATGGCTGTGGGGAGGATGGAGGGTTCCAATCCAAGCCCATGCTGTTGGCTGCCCGGGGAAATTACTCTTTTAAATAAAATCACTCTGCACTGTCGAAGCGCCCAGGGCCAGGAATGCACAGCCGTGCAAACCGGAGAAAGCCGCTGTTGTGCACCGTAGAATCCAACAGCATGCAGCAGAGGAATGACAGGAACTCGGTGTGTAACATGCAGCAATTGCAGACACGACCATCGGCTCCGAAGAAATTTTCTGAATGAACTCCTGTATTTGCCCCACTTAAATGCCCGTATGTCCGGGGGCGGGATATGCAAATACTGGCTGCCAACTTCTCATTGGCCTTTTTTCATAGATCAGAGGTGAATATCGGCGCTCAAGAGAGACCCCTAGTGTCGCTTCTCTGACACAACGTGGAGAGAGCGACAGAAGGGGAAATATATCTATATATGTGGATGTGATTTAATTAATACCCATATTTTTACTAAAGTTTATGATGTCATTACATTGGTCTGTCTTGTCACCAACCAATCTCTTGAAGAACTGAAATAGCTAGAGATTGTCATAATTAGAACATTTATGCATTTTTACATTTATGCATTTGGCATACGCTTTTATCCAAAGCGACTTACAGTGCACTTATTACAGGGACCGGAGTTAACCTGGAGTTAAGTGCCTTGCTCAAGGGCCCAACAGTGGCATCTTGGTGCTGGGGCTTGAACCCCTGACCTTCTGGTCAGTAACCCTGAGCCTCAACCACTGAGCCACCAGTGACCAAAATCAATAACTCCAAGGGTATATTTTTGGCATACAAATATCCAAATGATGTAAGCAGATACAGTATCTCACAAAAGTGAGTACACCCCTCACATTTTTGTAAATATTTGATTATATCTTTTCATGTGACAACACTGAAGAAATTACACTTTGCTACAATGTAATGTAGTGAGTGTACATCTTGTATAACAGTGTAAATTTGCTGTCCCCTCAAAATAACTCAACACACAGCCATTCATTTCTAAACCGCTGGCAACAAAAGTAAATACACCCCTAAGTGAAAATGTCCAAATTGGGCCCAATTAGCCATTTTCCCTCCCCGGTGTCATGTGACTCGTTAGTGTTACAAGGTCTCAGGTGTGAATGGGGAGCAGGTGTGTTAAATTGGGTGTCATCGCTCTCACACTCCCTCATACTGGTCACTGGAAGTTCAACATGGCACCTCATGGCAAAGAACTCTCTGAGGATCTAAAAAAAAGAATTGTTCCTCTACATAAAGATGGCCTAGGCTATAAGAAGATTGCCAAGATCCTGACACTAAGCTGCATTACGGTGGCCAAGACCATACAGCGGTTTAACAGGACAGGTTCCACTCAGAACAGGCCTCACCAAAGAAGTTGAGTGCACATGCTCAGCATCATATCCAGAGGTTGTCTTTGGGAAATAGACGTATGAGTGCTGCCAGCATTGCTGCAGAGGTTGAAGGGGTGGGGGGGGGGTCAGACCATACGCCGCACACTGCATCAAATTGGTCTGCATGGCTGTCATCCCAGAAGGAAGCCTCTTCTTAAGATGATGCACAAGAAAGCCTGCAAACAATTTGCTGAAGACAAGCAGACTAAGGACATTGATTACTGGAATCATGTCCTGTGGTCTGATGAGACCAAGATAAACTAATTTGGTTCAGATGGTGTCAAGCATGTGTGGCGCCAAATAGGTGAGGAGTACAAAGACAAGTGTGTCTTGCCTACAGTCAAGCATGGTGGTGGGAGTGTCATGGTCTGGGGCTGCATGAGGTCTGCCGGCACTAGGGAGCTACAGTTCATTGACGGAACCATGAATGCCAACATGTACTGTAACGTACTGAAGCAGAGCATGATCCCCTCCCTTCGGAGACTGGGCCGCAGGGCAGTATTCCAACATGATAACGACCCCAAACACACCTCCAAGACGACCACTGCCTTGCTAAAGAAGCTGAGGGTGAAGGTGATGGACTGGCCAAGCATGTCTCCAGACCTAAACCCTATTGAGCACCTGTGGGGTATCCTCAAATGGAAGGTGGAGGAGCACAAGGTCTCTAACATCCACCAGCTCTGTGATGTCATCATGGAGGAGTGGAAGAGGACTCCAGTGGCAACCTGTGAAGCTCTGGTGAACTCCATGCCAAAGAGGGTTAAAGCAGTGCTGGAAAATAATGGTAGCCACACAAAATATTTACACTTTGGGCCCAATTTAGACATTTTCAATTAGGGGTGTACTCACTTTTGTTGCCAGCGGTTTAGACACTAATGGCTGTGTGTTGAGTTATTTTGAGGGGACAGCAAATTTACACTGTTCAAGTGTTTTATGCTTTTTGGACATCGCATCATAATAAAAATAATTTTCCCATAAATGTGTCTTATATCACTGAAAATGGGAGAATCTCAGCTTTAATAATTATGGTTCACATGTGTTGCAGTTTTAAAAATAAGCTTGATTTTACATTGGAATTTCTCAAAAACATGATTTTCTGAGCTCGAAATTCAGCAAATATTTGACAATATCGAAGATATCAAGGTTATATTTTCACAGAATGTTCTTACCATTATGTAGGATGATTTTATGTAGAAAACAGTGAATCACTAAAAAATTACTAGCTGGGTTTTCACAGACATAGTCACATATTTGCAGTGGATTTGTGATAGTTTCCCATTTTAAAGGTTATATAAAAGTTTGTTGGGAGTTATTTATTAATTCCATACAACAACTGGATTGGTAACATTATCTGTCTATAATCTTATCTCTTAACTTGATACAAGTTGGTTGTCATTGTTGGAATTTGTTTTCAGAAAACTTCATGGTTACTGTTGAAACCTCCGTTCCTCGATGGAAGGAACGAGACGTTGTGTCGATTGTAGTGATACAAGGGGTCTCTTCTGAGAGCCTCGCGTACCTCTGAACTTGAGAAAAGGCCAGTGTCAAGTTGGCAGACAGAATTTGCATGCCCTGCCCCCGGACATACATGTATAAAGGGGAGCGGGCGAGCGACTGTCAGACAGGTTTTTACTGAGGAGCCGAGAATACGGTTACGGCGCATTACAGTGGTAGGGATAGTGACGTGGCAAGGGGAACAAAACGTCTCTTTCCTTCCATCGAGGAATGGAGGTTACAACAGTCACCATGACGTTCCCCTTCTGTTAGGAATAATACTTGGATCTCGTTGTAGTTTAGCACACAACACTTCTAAGAATTCCTCGGTCCCTTTTAGTGCATGCCCAGGTAAGTGCAGTCGGGAGTCCGCGTATCTGAAGTCTTCATGAAGGGAGAAGAAACACAGTTGCTTCTACTCAATCTACTCAAAGTTTATTACAGCAAGCATAATATTTATACCTTTCATAGAACAAAGAACAACCAACAGCCAAGTATAGTGATAGCAAGACTTGCAAGACAGCCAAGGACAATAAATGTTGACCGGAATAGCACGGGAACGGTAATCATATGAGGTCAAGCAGTCCTAGATATTTGTTATGTCCGACTGAGATATTTAGCTCAAGGAAAGGAGTATGTGCTCGTTGGAGCACAGAACATTCCAAAAGAGGATAAGACAAGAGAAACTAACAGCATCTATGAAGGTCATGGACTCTTCGTGCATGTGGTGTGATTCTGAGATTCGCACACATACATACAGAGTTAGATGTCAAACTAAAGACAGCATGTACGATTTATATTTCTCACACCTTCTGTTACTCACTCAACGTTGTGTCGATTGTAGTGACCAAGGGGTCCCACTTCAAAACGCCATAAACTACCAGTGTTGCGTGACTGCCGAGCCAGGTGCAAGCAGGCTTCTGCTTGCACTAAAAGGTGTCATGTAACGCTCATAGGTTCCCAGTACACGTAGGGGAACAGGAGACACAACTTGTATGGGAGCCAGCCACGACCTTTCTCTCTCTATGTTTCTCGTCATAGAGTTAAAAAGCAGCTGGGGCTATCTTAACGCTATAGATGGGTCGGGAAGGCGTCCTTTCCCGTTCCTATTCTTTCAGGGGAAAAAGCCCTGCAGAGATCACAACCATGACTGGGGAGAGGCAACTTGTGGCCAATAAACATGGGGGTTGTCAAGCCCACGGACATGGTGTGGAGGTAGATCCTGCCTGACAAGGGAGGAGTTGCTACAAACACGGCGACCGGGGGCAGCAGGGACTGCCCAAGGGAGACACGGGTCCTGCCAGCAAGGGGACCGTACTGCGGAAAATACGTCGCAGGGAGTTGCCTGAAGCGGGAACTATGCCTGTGGAGCCCAAGCCCAACACAGAGCACACAACTCATGGTGGGTCTGGCGGCGAATTCCTCAGCTGAATCTGTGGCCAGAGGGCTAGGGAGGAAGAGCATCCAGGAAGCGAGAGCTTACTGGCTAACCTGGGAGAGAAGGCACACTGGATCAGCTAGGTGAAGGGTGCAAGGTGCAAGCAGAACAACCGGTCGGCTGTTCCATATTACAGAGTCCTACTGGCTCAGACCTGACAAAACATGGGATGAGACCAACTCAACCCATAGGTTGTAGAACCTAACAAAGGTGTTGGGTGTTGCCCAGCCTGCTGCTCTGTAGATATCTGCTAAGGAGGTGTTGTGGTCCATGTAGATACGCAAAGCACGGACCGGACACAGCAACAAAGAGGCTGGGTCTGCCTCCTTCTGAGGCACTGCTTGCAGGTTCACGACCTGGTCCCTGAAGGGGGTCGTAGGAACCTTTGTCACATAGCCCGGTCGCAGTCTTAGGATGACGTGAGCATCTGCCGGACCGAACTCCAGGCAAGTGTCGCTGACAGAGAATGCTTGCAGATCCCCAACCCTCTTGATGGAAGCGAGCGCGATCAGGAGGGCCATCTTCAAAGAGAGGGCTTTGAGCTCGACTGAAGGCCTGAGAGGACCACTGAGAGATCCCAGGAGGGGAATAGGCTTGGATGGGAAGCATTCCACCTCCGGGCGCCTCTAAGGAACCAGATAATCAAGTCGTGCTTACCAAGGAACTTGTCGTCTACTGCGTCGTGGTGGGCTGCGTTAGCAGCGACATACACCTTCCAATTGGCCGCAACCCACCGCCTTTTTTGGGTACGATGAAGAACGGGCTGTAGAAACCCTTCTTCATCTCCGCTGGAGGGACAGGCTCTATCGCGTCCTTGAGTAGCAGAGTGGCAATCTATGCTCGTAAAGTGCTGGCTTTTTCGCCGAGCATCGGAATACTGCTGAAATGAGGTGGGAGCCTGGCAAATTTAATCGCGTAGCCGAGTCAGATGGTCCTGGCCAGCCATCGTGACGGGCTGGGAAGTGCAAGCCATGCATCTAAGCTCCGTGCGAGGGGCACTAACGGGACGACTGTTTTGGATGTACTGGGTGGGGCCTCGCGGCGGGGGGAGCAGGTAATAGTGCGCTGGAAGGCAAAAGCACGTCCGGAGGCTTGGGTGCTGAGAAAAAACTCAAAGCACTTACCTTGATCCACACACCTGGCAGGGGGCGGGTTTTAAACAGAGGAGGGACATCCTCGAGACGCGTCAGCACTGGCTTGACGGGGCTGGGCAGTCGTGGGTCCGGAGGCGAGATGGCCGCGTCCTGGGAGCCGGAACTGCAAGGTTTTGGTGCCGGGGTGGCATGAGAACGGCACGCCACCCCGGCACTGATGATGACCCAGGAAGTGAGGGAATTGCTCTTTTGGGTAGAGGTTTCTCCTCTAGGCCCTCCACTGGGAAGATGGAGGGTTCCAGTCCAACCCAACGCTCACAGCGGCCTGGTAAAGCATGTCGGCTATCTGCGCGTCAGACTCTGCCTGGGTGGGCTGGCCCAAGGACGGGAGTCCGGTCAGGTCTTCAGCGTCAGACGCCTGAATGCTCTCCAATGCAGCGGCGAAGTCGTCATCCAGACCTGGCTCCAGGAATGAGGCAAACTGGCCGTGAAGCATGCAGAGAGGAGAAAGCCACTGGAATGTGCCATCAGATCCAACAGAAAGCTCGCTTACAGAGGTGGGTGAAGCAGTCGTGACACACAGCTCGCTGATCACACAACCGTTCGGCTCGAAGAAAAAATCTGTCTGACAGTCGCTCGCCCAGCTCACCTTTATACCCGTATGTCCGGGCGGAGCATGCAAAGTCTGTCTGCCAACATGCATTGGCCTTTTCACAATGTGGAGTGAATGACAGAAGGGGAAGGCCTAGACATAAAACCACAAATCATACTAAATAAGGGTGATATAAAGAATATGGAAAATTAACAAAAACAATTACACAAACCTCCACTTTGGCCTCCATCTGGCTTGTAGTCACTCCCATTGTCACTTAAATCAAACAGGTCGTTGTCACCAAATGATCCACCACCTTAATGAAAAGGTGAATGCAAGATATAATGAGAATAATAGCAGCCCAAAGCAAATTAGTATCTTATTACAAGTTTTTGGGATGTAAGAGTGGTGTAATACATTTTAACATTTTAACACATAAACAGAAGCTCACCAGTTCCTCCTCCTCCTCTAGGTGGGACAAGAGGCTTTTTGGGCTCAGGATCTACAGATGGTAAAAATTAAACAATGAATCAAAATAAAAATAAAAAATATTATTAATAGCACACTGATAATTAAAAAGAAAACCCATGATCCATCATTTCTATATCATTCCAGATAGCACCTTCACAAACAGCAAAATTAAAGGATTTGGAAAACAACAGCTGAGTACAACTAAGGAAATGTGAACAAAGTAGGGCTGGGATAAACGATTATTTTTTAAACGATTAATCTACGATTCATTTTTTCAGTCCGATTCGATTAATCGACTTGTGACAACACCGGTAATACCGGTTTCATCGGGGGTGGGGGTGTATAAAATGTAAAAAAAAAAAACATTTGCCGGGAGTTTGATTGACTGGCGATCTGATCAATCAATCATAATACGCCATTTTTGTCCGACATAGTCAGGAGAGAGAAGTTTAACATCGGTGGATTTGAATTTGAATAATGGATTGTAGGCTACTGTACTGACATCTTTCCGCGGTTAAAACAACAGTCCTTCTGATGTAGGCTACATTCATGTTTAGCCTATTTGATGCTATAAATTAACCAAGTAAAAGATGATCGGTTCACGAGCAGCTTTAACTGAGGAAATCTGTCACGACACATTAAAGAGCCACAAAATAGTAGGCCTATTTAAGGTTTAATTTTCTTTGAATGGCCAAATTTGAAAGTTGAGACTTTATTAAATGTTACCTGCTTGGTCCTGTCTGTCAGCGCCTTGTCAGTGTCCTCTATGTATTTTTCACGACATTCATAGCTATAAGCGCATTATTAATAGCTATAAGCGAAAACTTTAGGTGTCGACAACTTAGCCTACTCCAACATCGAGTGCAAAGTGAGGAGTTGAAAAAAAATTTGTGCACAGAAAAAACAGTGCTCTGTCATCTGCAGCTGCTCCCGGGTGGCGCCTCTTCAGATGCTGGTGCATTGCCGTGGTGCTAGAATGGAAGGCCATCTCCATTTTGCAAAGACGACATATCACGGAATTGTTTCCTTTTAAATTAAAGAATTCCCATACTTTAGAGGAACGAGTGCATGCCGCCTTGCACTTCTGATAGTCTGAGGAGCCGTCATCTTTGTTTTAGATCCGACGAATCGACGCACATATTTTGCGTCGACATTTTTTGCGTCGACGTCGTCCCAGCCCTAGAACAAAGACAGTAAGTATTAACTCAAATAGAAAAGCTGAAAATTAATTTGTAATTTCAGATGAACCCAATCAATTTTGGTAAATTGAGAGCAGAAGAACTTCTGATTGTCAGAAATGCTTGCACTGCAGTGCTCAGCTGAGTTCCTATACAATGTGCCGATCCAACGTATAATGTAAACTACAAGCATGATTGCAATTGAATTAATTTAAAATCAATCAATGTTTTTTGCACCAATGAAAGATTGTACAAAAGGAGTGAAATCTACAGAAACAGACGTTACTACAGTAAACCACCAAAGAAACAAAAAGCAACAAACAATCCTGTTTTTACCTGGACCAAATGCATCAGACATATCAAAGCCCTCTAAGACTGAAAACATCACAGTGTCATGTGTTAACACCTGGCCCTTGAACAGATAATTTTGCAGTTTGTATGGATTCATATGTCTCTGCCTTCTGATTACAGAAATTAGGTAATAACTGATTTAGAAATGGAATTGACTTAATGGCATGTGTGCAGTTATATATTTTACCTCCAGTTGTTTTTTTTTGGATCTGCAAATGAGATAAGGAACAATACATTAATTACATTGCTATTAGAGATGCAATTGCAATTTTCTTGGCCGATTTCTGATTTTTTGCACGTGTGACCTGCCGATACCGATTTTTCCGAATCCGATTTTCTTTCTAAGAACTATTATTGACCACATATACAAACAAAATCTACCTTTCTTCAATGCTACATTTTATTTTCATAATAAAATTAATTATTAAGTTGGCTTGTGAGAGCCAACTTACTGAAATCCTACTTAAACTTATTATTATTCCGATTCTTAAGTTGGCTTGTGAGAGCCAACTTACTGAAATCCTATTTAAACTTATTAAGTTGGCTTGTGAGAGCCAACTTACTGAAATCCTACTTAAACTTATTATTATTCCGATTCTTAAGTTGGCTTGTGAGAGCCAACTTACTGAAATCCTATTTAAACTTATTAAGTTGGCTTGTGAGAGCCAACTTACTGAAATCCTACTTAAACTTATTATTATTCCGATTCTTCTTATTATTCTTCTTAGCGGTGAAATTTCTATATCTAACTCCTAGAGCTTTAACTCCACATACTCCAAACTCGGCTCAGACACTCAAACTGTTCTGACTCGAGTTGCTATATCTTTTCTAACTGATCGGACTTACGGTTTTCCTAAAAATGACGATCAAACTCGGAAAAAACTCCCATTGACTTAACATTGCGGAATGTTCAGAAATTTAAATCCCAACTGACATTTTCACACACACAGAAAAAAAGGGCCTGTCAGCCCTGCATCTCTCCCTCTCTCTCTCCCTCAGAGGATTTATTTTATCAAGCAGCCAAAAAGTAATGACCTAAAATCTTCATAGCCACATGCTAAAACATGCTATGGTAACTGCCTAGCAACCAGATGGGGTTACCCTAGCAACCGAGTAACAAATCACATATCTCTGCACCAGAAAATCGTAGAGACTTCTGGGTTGGTTTATTTCAATCAGGATGGCAAGATGACTTGATAAGTATCACTATGGTATCTGCCTAACAACTAGATGGGGTTACCCTAGCAACCGAGTAACAAATCACATATCTCTGCAACAGAAAATCCTAGAGACTTCTAGGTTGATTTATTTCAATCAGGATGGCAAGGACACTTGATAAGTATCACTACGGTAACTGCCTAGCAACCAGATGGGGTTACCCTAGCAACCGAGTAACAAATCACACATCTCTGCACCAGAAAATCATAGAGACTTCTGGGTTGATTTATTTCAATCAGGATGGCAAGGAGACTTGATAAGTATCACTATGGTAACTGCCTAGCAACCAGATGGGGTTACCATAGCAACCGAGTAACAAATCACATATCTCTGCACCAGAAAATCATAGAGACTTCTGGGTTGATTTATTTCAATCAGGATGGCAAGGAGACTTGCTAATTATCACTATGGTAACTGCCTAGCAACCAGATGGGGTTACCCTAGCAACCGAGTAACAAATCACATATCTCTGCATCAGAAAAACGTACAGACTTCCGGGTTGACTTATTTCAATCAGGATGGCAACTACTTTAAACTTCTTAAAACTTTCTGGTCCAAACTTTCACAAGCCAACTTAAAGTTTGTCTCGAAAAACTTTTTCTAGTTAGTGGTGCTTGCAAAGCATCACTATTGTAATCTCACATACTTATTTTTCTTCTTATTAGTGGTGCTTGCCAAAGGCAAGGCATCACTATTGTTATTCGCCATACTTATTAGTGGTGCTTGCAAAGCATCACTATTGTAATCTCACATACTTATTTTTCTTTTTCTTATTATTATTTTTAGTGGTGCTTGCAAAGCATCACTATTGTAATCTCACATACTTATTTTTCTTTTTCTTATTATTAAGTTGGCTTGTGAAAGCCAACTTACTGAAATCCTACTTAAACTTATTATTATTCCGCTTATTCTTCTTAGCGGTGAAATTTCTATATCTAACTCCTCCTAGAGCTTTAACTCCACATACTCCAAACTCGGCTCAGACACTCAAACTGTTCTGACTCGAGTTGCTATATCTTTTCTAACTGATCGGACTTACGGTTTTCCTAAAAATGACGATCAAACTCGAAAAAACTCCCATTGACTTAACATTGCGGAATGTTCAGAAATTTAAATCCCAACTGACATTTTCACACACAGACAAAAAGGGCCTGTCAGCCCTGCATCTCTCCCTCTCTCTCTCCCTCAGAGGATTTCTTTTATCAAGCAGCCAAAAAGTAATGACCTAAAATCTTCCTAGCCACACGCTAAAACATGCTAAAAACGTGCTAGCATCTATCTGAGGGTCAATATCTATCTATCTATCTATCTATCTATCTATCTATCTATCTATCTATCTATCTATCTGAGGGTAAATATCTATCTCTCTCTCTCTATCTATCTATATCTATCTCTCTATATATCTAAGGGTAAATATCTATCTATCTATCTATCTATCTAGCAACTAAGTTAAACTTTTTTAACACTACACTGTAAAACTGGCTCATTAGAGTCATTCATTTGGGAATCAGACTACACTGGTCACACTGTATGTTTCACACTGTAGATTCAAAAGAACTGGCTCATTAGAGTCGTTCATTTGGGAATCAGACTACACTGGTCACACTGTATGTTTCACATTGTAGATTCAAAAGAACTGGCTCATTAGAGTCATTCATTTGGGAATCAGACTAAACTGGTCACACTGTATGTTTCACATTGTAGATTCAAAAGAACTGGCTCATTAGAGTCATTCATTTGGGAATCAGACTAAACTGGTCACACTGTATGTTTCACATTGTAGATTCAAAAGAACTGGCTCATTAGAGTCATTCATTTGGGAATCAGACTACACTGGTCACACTGTATGTTTCACATTGTAGATTCAAAAGAACTGGCTCATTAGAGTCATTCATTTGGGAATCAGACTACACTGGTCACACTGTATGTTTCACATTGTAGATTCAAAAGAACTGGCTCATTAGAGTCATTCATTTGGGAATCAGACTACACTGGTCACACTGTATGTTTCACATTGTAGAGTCAAAAGAACTGGCTCATTAGAGTCATTAATTTGGGAATCAGACTACACTGGTCACACTGTATGTTTCACATTGTAGAGTCAAAAGAACTGGATCATTAGAGTCATTAATTTGGGAATCAGACTAAACTGGTCACACTGTATGTTTCACATTGTAGATTCAAAAGAACTGGATCATTAGAGTCATTAATTTGGGAATCAGACTAAACTGGTCACACTGTATGTTTCACATTGTAGATTCAAAAGAACTGGCTCATTAGAGTCATTCATTTGGGAATCAGACTAAACTGGTCACACTGTATGTTTCACATTGTAGATTCAAAAGAACTGGATCATTAGAGTCATTAATTTGGGAATCAGACTACACTGGTCACACTGTATGTTTCACACTGTAGAGTCAAAAGAACCGGCTCATTAGAGTCATTAATTTGGGAACACACACAGACAAAAAGGGCCTGTCAGCCCTGGATTTTGTATTGAACATAGCTCTGGATCACAGTGTCATAGAGACAAGGGGCGGGCTCATTTTACTCAGACGACCAATCAGTCTCTCGGGATCATTGTGAAGCTATCAAGCCACGCCCTAGCAACAATTTAAAGCACCTTAGCAACAACTCCCATAGACTTCTAATGAAAGATATCAAAGGGATATCTCCGGATAGAAGTGTCATAGAAACACAAGGGTGGTCTCGTTTGACTCGGGGCAGCAAACAGCCAATCATGAATCACCTCAACACTTCCTAGCCCCTCCCTAGCAACCATTGTCGAGCACCTTAACAACCAAAATCCATAGAGGGATATCTTCCATTCTGAATGTCACAGAGGCATGGGAGTTGGTTTATATCATTCATACTGACAAGCAGCCTTTGGAGTTTCATGATTGGCAATGGTCAAGCCACTCCTAGCAACTAAACAGAGTACCCTAGCAACCGTTTAGCAATAACTATATCTCTGCACCAGAAAATCAGAGAGACTTCTGGGTTCATTTATTTCAATCAGGATGGCAAGGAGACTTGATAAGTATCACTATGGTAACTGCCTAGCAACCACATGGGGTTACCCTAGCAACCGAATAACAAATCACATTTCGCTGCACCAGAAAATCAGAGAGACTTCTGGGTTGATTTATTTCAATCAGGATGGCAAGGAGACTTGATAAGTATCACTATGGTAACTGCCTAGCAACCACATGGGGTTACCTTAACAACCGAGTAACAAATCACATATCTCTGCATCAGAAAAGCGTAGAGACTTCCGGATTGACTTATTTCAATCAGGATGGCAAAGAGACTTCATTAGTATCACTATGGTAACTGCCTAGCAACCAGATGTGGTTACCCTAGCAACCAAGTAACAAATCACATATCTCTGCACCAGATAATCGTAGAGACTTCTGGGTTGATTTATTTCAATCAGGATGTCAAGGAGACTTGATAAATATCACTATGGTAACTGCCTAGCAACCACATTGGGTTACCCTAGCAACCGAGTAACAAATCACATATCTCTGGACCAGAAAATCGTAGAGACTTCTGGGTTGGTTTATTTCAATCAGGATGTCAAGAAGACTTGATAAGTATCACTATGGTGACTGCCTAACAACCAGATGGGGTTAACCTAGCAACCGAGTAACAAATCACATATCTCTGCACCAGAAAATCAGAGAGACTTTTGGGTTGATTTATTTCAATCAGGATGGCAAGGAGACTTGATAAGTATCACTATGGTAACTACCTAGCAACCACATGGGGTTACCTTAGCAACCGAGTAACAAATCACATATCTCTGCATCAGAAAAGCGTAGAGACTTCGGATTGACTTATTTCAATCAGGATGGCAAGGACACTTCATTAGTATCACTATGGTAACTGCCTATCAACCAGATGGGGTTACCCTAGCAACCAGTAACAAATCACATATCTATGCACCAGAAAATCATAGAGACTTCTGGGTTGATTTATTTCAATCAGGATGTCAAGGAGACTTGATAAGTATCACTATGGTAACTGCCTAGCAACCACATTGGGTTACCCTAGCAACCGAGTATCAAATCACATATCTCTGGACCAGAAAATCGTAGAGACTTCTGGGTTGGTTTATTTCAATCAGGATGTCAAGAACACTTGATAAGTATCACTATGGTGACTGCCTAACAACCAGATGGGGTTACCCTAGCAACCGAGTAACAAATCACATATCTCTGCAACAGAAAATCGTAGAGACGTCTGGGTTGATTTATTTCAATCAGGATGGCAAGAAGACTTGATAAGTATCACTATGGTAACTGCCTAGCAACCATATGGGGTTACCCTAGCAACCGAGTAACAAATCACATATCTCTGCAACAGAACAACATAAAGACTTCTGGCTTTGTTCAAGGGACTCAGGGTCGCAAAGATCAATCAATCAATCATCCATCCATCCATCCATCCATCCATCCATCCATCTATCTATCTATCTATCTATCTATCCATCTATCCATCTATCTATCTATCTGAGGGTCAATATCTATCTATCTATCTATCTATCTATCTGAGGGTAAATATCTATCTATCTATCTATCTGAGTGTCTGTCTGTCTATCTATCTATCTATCTATCTATCTATCTATCTATCTATCTATCTAGCAACTAAGTTAAACTTTAAACTACTTTAAACTAATTTAAACTATAAACTACTTTAAACTATAAACTACTTTAAACTATAAACTACTTTAAACTTCAAACTACTTTAAACTATAAACTACTTTAAACTATAAATTAATTTAAACTTCAAACTAATTTAAAATTCAAACTACTTTAAACTTCTTCAAACTTTCTGGTCCAAACTTTCACAAGCCAACTTAAAGTTTGTCTCGATGAACTTTTTTTCTAGTTATTAAGTTGGCTTGTGAAAGCCAACTTACTGAAATCCTATTTAAACTTATTATTAGTGGTGCTTGCAAAGCATCACTATTGTAATCTCACATACTTATTAGTGGTGCTTGCAAAGCATCACTATTGTAATCTCACATACTTATTAGTGGTGCTTGCAAAGCATCACTATTGTAATCTCACATACTTATTATTAGTGGTGCTTGCAAAGCATCACTATTGTAATCTCACATACTTATTAGTGGTGCTTGCAAAGCATCACTATTGTAATCTCACATACTTATTAGTGGTGCTTGCAAGCATCACTATGTATCACATACTTATTATTTAGTGGTGCTTGCAAAGCATCACTATTGTAATCTCACATACTTATTATTTTTATTTTTATTAGTGGTGCTTGCAAAGCATCACTATTGTAATCTCACATACTTATTAGTGGTGCTTGCAAAGCATCACTATTGTAATCTCACATACTTATTATACTTTTTATTAGTGGTGCTTGCAAAGCATCACTATTGTAATCTCACATACTTATTATACTTTTTATTTTTAGTGGTGCTTGCAAAGCATCACTATTGTAATCTCACATACTTATTATACTTTTTATTTTTATTTTTATTATATCTCTTAACAAAACTTGGCACCTAACTCGTCCCGCACCGTTTGGCGTAGACCCACGAATGAGGTATCAAATCGAACGGCCTATTGAGGACACGTGTGCTATGACTTTTATAAGCTGATCGGAGTACGGTATTTGCCCCAGGGGCAAAAAAGCGGCCGAAAAATCCCATAGACTTAACATTGAGACAAACTTTGACGCGTCACAGCTCCAAGCGAGGATTTCAGTAGAAACGTGTGATTTGCCACATTTGAAGAGGCTGGCAGGCTCTGTAAGAGCATACCTCAATATGGGGTAAAAGTTGCACCCCTGGGGGCAGGAGCTGCCCAAAAATGCCCCAATTGACTTATAATGGTGTAGGACGGCCCATGAAATGAAAAGGCATAGGGATTTGTATTGAACATAGCTCTGGATCACAGTGTCATAGAGACGAGGGGTGGGCTCATTTTACTCAGACAACCAATCAGTCTCTCTGGATCATTGTGAAGCTATCAAGCCACGCCCTAGCAACCATTAAGAGCACCTTAGCAACAAGTCCCATAGACTTCTATTGAAAAAGATCAAAGGGATATCTCCGGATAGAAGTGTCATAGAAACACAAGGGTGGTCTCGTTTGACTCGGGACAGCAAACAGCCAATCATGCATCACTTCAACACTTCCTAGCCCCTCCCTAGCAACCATTGTCGAGCACCTTAACAACCAAAATCCATAGAGGGATATCTTCCATTCTGAATGTCACAGAGGCATGGGAGTTGGTTTATATCATTCATACTGACAAGCAGCCTTTGGAGATTCATGATTGGCAGCTGCCAAGCCACTCCCTAGCAACTACACAGAGTACCCTAGCAACCGTTTAACAGTAACTATATCTCTGCACCAGAAAATCAGAGAGACTTCTGGGTTGATTTATTTCAATCAGGATGGCAAGGAGACTTGATAAGTATCACTATGTTAACTGCCTAGCAACCAGATGGGGTTACCCTAGCAACCGAGTAACAAATCACATATCTCTGCATCAGAAAAACGTAGAGACTTCCGGGTTGACTTATTTCAATCAGGATGGCAAGGAGACTTCATTAGTATCACTATGGTAACTGCCTAGCAACCAGATGGGCTTACCCTAGCAACCGAGTAACAAATCACATATGTCTGCATCACAAAAACATAGAGACTTCCGGGTTGACTTATTTCAATCAGGATGGCAAGGACACTTGATTACTATCACTATGGTAACTGCCTAGCAACCAGATGGGGTTACCCTAGCAACCGAGTAACAAATCACATATCTCTGCACCAGAAAATAGTACAGACCTCTGGGTTGATTTATTTCACTCAGAATGGCAAGGACACTTGATTAGTACCACTATGGTAACTGCCTAGCAACCAGATGGGGTTACCCTAGCAACAGAGTAACAAATCACATATCTCTGCACCAGAAAATAGTACTGACTTCCGGGTTGATTTATTTCACTCAGGATGGCAAGGAGACTTGATTACTATCACTATGGTAACTGCCTAGAAACCAGATGGGGTTACCCTAGCAACCGAGAAACAAATCACATATCTCGGCACCAGAAAATAGTACAGACTTCCGGGTTGACTTATTTCACTAAGGATGGCAAGGAGACTTGATTAGTATCACTATGGAAACTGCCTAGCAACCAGATGGGGTTACCCTAGCAACCGAGTAACAAATCACATATCGCTGCACCAGAAAATGGTACAGACTTCCGGGTTGATTTATTTCAACAAGGATGGCAAGGAGACTTCATTAGTATCACTATGGTAACTGCCTAGCAACCATATGGGGTTACCCTAGCAACCAAGTAACAAATCACATATCTCTGCATCAGAAAAACTTACAGACTTCTGGGTTGGTTTATTTCACTCAGGATGGCAAGGAGACCTGATTACTATCACTATGGTAACTGCCTAGCAACCAGATGGGGTTACCCTAGCAACCGAGTAACAAATCACATATCTCTGCACTACAAAACAGTACAGACTTCCGGGTTGACTTATTTTACTCAGGATGGCAAGGACACTTCATTAGTATCACTATGGTAACTGCCTACCAACCATATGGGGTTACCCTAGCAACCAAGTAACAAATCACATATCTCTGCATCAGAAAAACGTAGATACTTCTGGGTTGGTTTATTTCAATCAGGATGGCAAAGACACTTGATTATGATCACTATGGTAACTGCCTAGCAACAAGGAGGGGTTACCCTAGCAACCGAGTAACAAATCACATATCTCTGCACCAGAAAATTGAAGAGAATTCTGGGTTGATTTATTTTAATCAGGATGGCCAGGAGACTTGATTAGTATCACTATGGTAACTGCCTAGCAACCAGATGGGCTTACCCTAGCAACCGAGTAACAAATCACATATCTCTGCATCACAAAAACATAGAGACTTCCGGGTTGACTTATTTCAATCAGGATGGCAAGGACACTTGATTAGTATCACTATGGTAACTGCCTAGCAACCAGATGGGGTTACCCTAGCAACCGAGTAACAAATCACATATCTCTGCATCACAAAAACGTAGAGACTTCCGGGTTGACTTATTTCAATCAGGATGGAAAGGAGACTTCATTAGTATCACTATGGTAACTGCCTAGCAACCACATGGGCTTACCCTAGCAACCGAGTAACAAATCACATATCTCTGCATCACAAAAACATACAGACTTCCGGTTTGACTTATTTCAATCAGGATGGCAAGGACACTTGATTAGTATCACTATGGTAACTGCCCAGCAACCACATGGGGTTACCCTAGCAACCTACTAACAAATCACATATTTCTGCACCAGAACATTATACAGACTTCTGGGTTGATTTATTTATGAGCACAATTTCTGTTCTTTTCAAGCAGGCTATTTGACGAGTTTTGCCACGGCAAGCACCACTCACATTTTCTTCAGGAAATGTACCTATCTAGTTAGTGGTGCTTGCAAAGCATCACTATTGCAATCTCACGTAGCTATTATTAGC